>NC_053023.1:186052187-186198603 GCF_003073215.2 Triticum urartu
AGGGCGTGGGAGAAGAAGGCCGGCTAACGCGTACGTGAGGGGATTGTTTGTTTGGGTTCTTCCTGGTAGTTGCGCGGAAGGGCTACCTCGACTGACCGACTTCTTCTTCTGTTATTTAATATACTAGTTGGCCCGTTGTGTCAAATAGCGCAGAGACCTGCTGAAGACATGTTGTCGATGAAAATAGTTTCATGCTGCAAGAACCTTCAACTAAATCATGCTATTTTTTAAACATGTTTATTATGTTGTTAAATAATAGTCTGAGAAAGGGGAATCTTTGCATAATATGAATAGGTTCAGTTTGAAAATATGGGCACTATGATGAGAGAGTAAAGTTGGCATGGTTGTATTTTTTTAGCAAATTTGGAAACATGGTTATCATGATGAGAAACCTGGCCATGCATATTTTTCCTGTAAAAAAAGAGGGAAAAGATGAAAAACCTAAGAATATATGTATACTAAACACCATGTATAAAACCAGTTAAGGAGAGAGGGTTTTGGTGCTCCTAGGTGTAGATACGTCTATTATGAAATATGTATTTAAAACACATTTCAAAAGAGTAGTGTTTCTATCAACTTTGTTTTTGTGTGTTTGAAAAAAAAGTATTCATGTGTCTCTTAGACACATGTATATTTCCAAGCAGACGTATGGCAGCTAGTTCGGCCCATGAATCAAGCGATATATTTATCCCTTCTTCCTCAACACATATTCCTTCTTCCTTGACAACTTCATTCAGTCAAAGACAAAACTCCTCAGTAGTACTTCCATCACCTCAATAATTGGGATAGATATCATCCACTACAATGAAGAACAACATTTCTCTATACCTTGAATAATAATAAATCATTTACAGTACATTTGGCCAAGCAAACAATTAGTACAAAAACAATAACATTTCTCTATTTCTTGAATTCCACATGGGAGTATGGATGGCTTCACTCGTAACAATACATATGCCTTTTGTTTATTTGCCTGACAAAATGTCCATCAGATGAATCAATCAAATAGGAGGAAATGGGGAATATTTCAAACTAAAACAAAGAATTGATCCTAAATACATGAAGTGCAGTAGCTTTAAAGCCTTCAAATTATTTTGCTCTACTCCACCAGGAACGTGCAGGTCATCAAGAACCAAAAGACGCCACTCGAGCTCTCTTCGGCCTCATAAGCCCTGTTGTTGTTTATATCCTTAACCCCAAAAGGTTGTCTCTTAGCATATCTGTTGTTCTCCTGATCCTTATTAGGTGTCGGCTTATCCTAAAGAAAAGGCAATTGATATCCTATTATCATTAAATAAATCCACAGTTAACATGTGGATCGTGGGGAATGGTGAGATGCCATATTGGGGTTCGCAACACGAATAGAAGACCACTAATTTAATGCCACTAATTTACAGAAGGACAAAAATGCCTGAACACCCTTAAGAAAGGCCATGATGATGAGGTGAGAACAAGTAGGCTAGTGATCCAAGCGAAACTTAAAATGGAGCAAAAAATTGCCATAATGGTGTTGCTTGAAAAAATCACAGTACAATGCAGAATGGAATTAATGCCAATGTTGATGCCATTAAATAAAACACCCTTAAGAAACACAATCAACTAAACCTTGAACACAAGTAGGCCTAGAGCAAGAAAACAATACATCATATTACTAAGCAAAAGCAAATAGAAATATCAAATTGAGAGGCAGAACTATTTGAAAACAAAAATGTAGGCCAAGTACAGACAACTAACATAAAATGAATAATAATACGCCTTGAAGCTTGAAAATAATGCATACTAAAAGCAAGTTTCCTAAGCGCTAATACACCCTGCAATTTGTGTATACATGCCTGAATAAGAAATTTGAATTAATCAAACCAAATCTGTTATAACACAGACGAATTAGAACTCTGAAAGTTGCATATACTGGAGTAAAGTTTGCTAAGCGACATAACACCCTACAATATATGCGGTAAAATTACTTAGAAAGGCATCATGGACCCTGCAGTATAACCTGCATTACCATAGTTGTAGCTGCATCAACATGGACGCATCAGTTACTAAAAGGAACCTTTGCAAAATGGAAAATGAGCTTTTATTGCGCCTTGCTTCTTAGTGGGATGTGCATACCAACCATATCAATATGGAAAATTACCCCACTTCACGATAGTGCCAAGTCAAGCTATAGCCTAAAATACCCCGTGAAAAACTTGTAGAGAAATTAGAAAACAAATTGTAAGTTGGGAAAATGAGGAAAGAAGGAAGAAAGAAACAAAGAATCTCACATGTTCCCATCTCCTCGGCACATTGGGAGTTGTCCTCGGGCTATCCTCCTCTCCAGGCAGCTGCCAAGGTGGGGGGCTAGGGGCTCGACCAGGAGGGGTTCCCCACCAACCAGGAGCAAAGATGAGGTACAATAAATATCAGCTATTCAGAAAGGGTATCAGCAAAAGCTCCATCCATGGTAGAACATTCAACAAGGTAGACAAGGAAAGCTCCATCCATGGAGGCACATTACGTGAGGCCATCAACTAAGCAGAACTAAAAAAATCATGATAGATAAGCAAACTCCAGTACCATTCTTAATCATGTCTAAATTGCAGTACTCATAATAGACACCTGTTGAGAAGAAAAGGAACATATCTAATTTATACGGACTCCCCTAGTTCTGTTGGAAATGGATGTATGCAATTTAGATGAAACAGAGCATATAAAAAATAAGGACAAACTGATGCTTCTAAGGACAGGAGGTAGTAAACTTAAGGATATCTGTAAGCAGGTGCAATTGGTAAAAGCAATAAACAACAATTTCATTAACAATTAGGATAAAATCGCTGGTGTTTTTTGATAGACTGATGCCTTCCCTGTACACATGGCTACTCAGTTGCCATCACATTATGGACATACACTGTATTTTTGCCGACTCGAAACCGTCACTTAGAAAAAAACGTTTTTAGATCAGCACATTAGTATGCTGATATATCGATGCTGTTTTTATGGACATACATGGTACACATGGAATCCCTGATGGTGTTTCTATATCAGCACCATTTGGAATAAAGGAGTGTATGCCAACATAAAGACCTTCATATTCGTCGAAGCTCGAGTTTCACCAAATACACTGATGTACTACCATCTCATTACAAATTATGTATCGTGCCAAGGAAAAATTGTTTTACTTTTCAGCAGATATATACGATCATACGGTAGTCACACATATAAGCAGCACTACAAAAACAAACACACAAACACGACACCTGGAAAAATCAGGAACAGAGGAATTAACACGACAATAAGCAGTAAACAAATAGGGTAGAAAAGTGCAGTGCTTAGAAAAGAATGACAAGGACAAACCTTGACCAAAGAAACAGAGAAGGAGCAACCTTAGCGATTCTAGAGCCTGCAAAATAAAAGGAAAGGAAGGTTAGCCAAACAAGCCAGTCTGTTCAATACCTAACACAACAACAAATCAAAGACAACCTAGCTTTACATGGCAGAAATTTCAAGTAAGAGAAAATATATATAATATGATATCTAACTGTGCGAATACATTAGGAAATACCACTTCCAAATTAGAGCGCACCATTCCCCAAAACTCGAGGACTCAATATTCAGAAACTACACATCATGATAGTCAGTTGTTCTACAGCAGCAAGCTAAATAACACCTAGGTTGTGTATTATCTCATCACACAAAGAATGTAAATCATCACTCCATAAGATCAAGATTTACTATTTATTCTACTTCTGCCCCCAACGCATGAAAATGCATCTCCATTTGGAATCTGCTCTCCAGTCAAGTATTTTCTTAAGCAAATAGGCACATAGCAAAAAAAACAAACCAGACTCCCGCCTCCATATATGCTTCACAGATAGTTGTTTACCAATTCTAGTTCTGCTTGAAACATCAAGCATAATTGGCTACTGATTCATTTCTAAAATAGAAGTGCATCAAGAAATAACTATTTGAAATTACAAATAGGGATAGGCGAATAGATGACCTCTTAATTCCATAGGAATCACAAAATCCCAAAAAACGGTACAATTATCATTTTATAAATGTTCGCACCTTAAAGTTAACAATCTCCTCAAATTAGCATACAGGGCTAACATAAACTTAAGCAAGACTGTTCAAATGATCATGGTACATGGTGGATTTATCATAATTGATATTTGGCTGGAAGTGGGCTACGTCTTAAGCAAGACTGTTCAAATGATCATGGTACATGGTGGATTTATCATAATTGATATTTGGCTGGAAGTGGGCTACGTTCTACAGATATTCTGAAGCTCATTTTCAGTAGTCAGATAAATCGACCTGCTACAGCCGCCCACCAACACCCACGACAGGCCACCATGGACGATGCGCACCTGATTCCACCATGAAGCCAATCCTGTACCATCGCTAGTGTGCGCGCGCCTGAAGTGCACAGTGAGGCAGATCTTCCCTTCGTGGTATATCTGCATCAATATCCCATCCACAACAAGAATCACTGCCAAGAATGATTATCGCCCGACAACACTATTTTCAACAAGTGTCATGGTGGCAATTCATAGAACAGTCCAACATAAATAAAGAAGCCGCAACCATATCCGGACAGTCCAACATTTACACGAACATTTACAGATATTTAAAAGATCACCAAGGCAGACAGCATGACACAGAAGATACTGAAAGTAAAACACGCACACATGTAGTAGAAAGGAAAGAAGAAAACCTTGATGAGTCGAACGACACAGCTACAGCAGAGATCGTGCAACCTGCGAAATACACAAAAAACAACCGATCAGAGCACAACGACACACAGGCATGCAATGAACACTCGCCGGTCACAGAAGCAACAGAACGGCCCAAGCCGCAACCATATCCGGACAGTCCAACATTTACACGAACATTTACAGATATTTAAAAGATCACCAAGGCAGACAGCATGACACAGAAGATACTGAAAGTAAAACACGCACACATGTAGTAGAAAGGAAAGAAGAAAACCTTGATGAGTCGAACGACACAGCTACAGCAGAGATCGTGCAACCTGCGAAATACACAAAAAACAACCGATCAGAGCACAACGACACACAGGCATGCAATGAACACTCGCCGGTCACAGAAGCAACAGAACGGCCCAAGCCGCAACCATATCCGGACAGTCCAACATTTACACGAACATTTACAGATATTTAAAAGATCACCAAGGCAGACAGCATGACACAGAAGATACTGAAAGTAAAACACGCACACATGTAGTAGAAAGGAAAGAAGAAAACCTTGATGAGTCGAACGACACAGCTACAGCAGAGATCGTGCAACCTGCGAAATACACAAAAAACAACCGATCAGAGCACAACGACACACAGGCATGCAATGAACACTCGCCGGTCACAGAAGCAACAGAACGGCCCAAGCCGCAACCATATCCGGACAGTCCAACATTTACACGAACATTTACAGATATTTAAAAGATCACCAAGGCAGACAGCATGACACAGAAGATACTGAAAGTAAAACACGCACACATGTAGTAGAAAGGAAAGAAGAAAACCTTGATGAGTCGAACGACACAGCTACAGCAGAGATCGTGCAACCTGCGAAATACACAAAAAACAACCGATCAGAGCACAACGACACACAGGCATGCAATGAACACTCGCCGGTCACAGAAGCAACAGAACGGCCTATTTACCCGAGGCAGCAAGCAAAAGGTTGGGTAAGCAGCAGGACCGACGAGAAGAAGAAGCGCCAGCAACAGGAGAAGTAGGCTGAACCGTAGAACAAGCGTCAACACACATGCATTTCATCAAACATTCTATAGGCAAGCACAAGAGGAGTGGACTAACCTCAATGAGAAGGAGAGACGGACCCAAGGCTCGACGCAAGCGACAACAGGAAACCGTACCAAACTGCCCATGAAGAAAACGAAGGCAAACATGCGAAATTAGCACGACGAATCGAAAGCAATAGCGAAGAACATGCGAACCAGAGAAGGACGAACCTCAACCAGCGGCAACATCAAGCAGAGGAGGCCCATCGGAACAGAGCATGGGGCTACCGCATCTCGGCCACCATGCGGCACGGCGAGGCAATATATCCCAGTCCATCTGTCCTTTCCCGTCACAGTTTCATTCATCTTCTAGATGACTAACACGATTAGCACATCAAGCAAGAAAATAAAAGGAACGATGAACATCACATGGAAAAAACAAGAATGATGAACATCACCTCAACAGGAGAAGAGGTAGATCGATTGGGCTATTTGTCCTCGGCCGCCAGCGGCGTGGTCGGAGGGCGATGCTTCTCGTCTTCCATCTCGTTCTCCTCGGCGGCCCAGAGATCCTTGTCGACCGCACGCACGGCGCGACACAGCTCGTCGTGGCAGGTGGCGGCGGGGCCGAGGCCGGCAGCGGCCGCCTGGACGAGGCCCTCGGCTTGGTCGCAGGACTCGCTGAAGGCATCGAGGCAGCGGTGGAGGTCCGTGAGCGCCACCGTGCACCCGGGCTCGCGGACTGCGGCGGCCGCCGCGTCGACCAGCGCGCCGTAGGCACCAATCCATCTCTCTCTCCAACTGCAGATGGAGGTGAGGCACGCACGATGCATCGGTCAGCCAGGCCCCACAAGCACATGCATCGGGCAGCTGCAGTCCATCCTCTCTCTCCAAAGTCCAAAGCAGACGAGACGCAACACCGCGCACAGGAAAGGTGTACACGCGCACTAGACACAGAGGGTGCTTGGATATGTTTTAGTCTCATGACTAAAAGTAGTGAGACTAAAAGACTAAAAGTAGTGAGACTAAAACTTGCTAGCCTCATCCATGCTTGGATTCAAATACTAAAGAGACTAAAATCAAGTTAATGAGCATTTATTATCCTTCAAACCCTCTAATCCAAAACTCGCATGTGTTAAAGAAGATGAATTAAATGAGGAGAGAGAGGAGTAATCCACATTTTAGTAGGGGTACCACTGACTAAAACATTTTAGTCTCGAGACTAGTTTTAGGCCCTCTTTAGTCAGGGGTGCTTGGAATTTTAGCCTCTTCAAGAGACTATTTTTAGTCAGACTAAAATAAGTCACTTGGATCCAAGCACCCTCACAGTAGTAGCAGCCAACGAGCGGGACCAGAGCAGCGGCGGCCCACACGTCATCGCACTAGTACAAACGCGTGTGCACAATCCGGGTGAACATGCGTCGACCCACCCCTCTATAGCTGACGCAGGAGGCAGTAAACTCCCCACGACGCACGGCGCGGGCAGCGCGTGAGAAGCGTCGCGCCAGGAGCAGTTGACCGAGGTAACAGGAAATATCCTATACATGAGACATGTAGTCACCGCAGCTGATGAGCGGGACCAGGGCCAGCACTGGCCCACCCGTCATGAGGGCAGCACAATCGCAGGCGCAAAACGCGAGAAGCAGCGCACAGCGCCAGCGACCCGGGCTTCCTCGCATGCACGCGGCGCGGCAGGACAGGCTGCCCCGCGCACCCAATAAGCTGGCACCCAGCCAATGAAATTCAGCCCGAGCCCACAGGTCATCCGTTGGCCAAGATCTACCGTCCGGTGAAAACGCACAATTCAAAACGTAGCGACCATCGAACGGACAAGAACGAAAAAAAGACCGGGTTGACTAAAATCAAACGGCCGACGAAGCTTGCCATCGAGGGAGCGCCCTGGGAGCGAGTTGCCCAGCCTCTGTATAGTTTTATAGTTTAAATAAAGATGTAAGATTTCTCATCAAGAACGAGATTTAAACTCCAATCTCATTCTTGTACGCATGGTTCGGTTCTTTAATTTGTGTTATTCCGATGGGGCTATGTGAATACATGAGATCGAATGTGGAGTACTTTTTTTTTTTGCGAATAGAGTGTGGAGTACTGTGCTCAGTTGATTAACCATTTGGGCGTGGACCGTCAGGCTGTGCGCGGCCCTCTCCAGCCCGCAGTTTACCTGAACCGAAGAGCTCATTCAAGCGAACCAGTCGAGCAATGGAGTCGTGCCGCGGAGTTGGCACGATCATGACGTGAAAGCGATTACCGTATATGTTAAACTGGAACGTAACATATACTGAAGCCCCAAGTTCTTTCCTGTCCTTACTTCCTTCACCCATGGCGTCAGTTATAGCCTGATATGTTTCAGAGTAGAATTCATTTTGATGAAGAAAATGAGAAGATAAACGAGTGGTTTCAACGCAAGAGTGCGCATTAACTGAAGGCTGCTGACTTAACTGACCACTGCAAGTATATGGATTAGTCTCCCCTCTTCTATAATGAAAATAATAAGCATTGAATTCCAGCTAGTACCATATTTCATAGAAAAGCAAAATAACCATCCAACCATCTACACATCAAAGATTCAAGGTTTTGGAAATCAATGGGCTGACTCCCTACAAATCAACTTGGCAGTAAGTAAATAACCCAAGCTGTATTTCTAGTTTACTGAACTATGACCCGAGACCTGGGACTGGGACTAAAAAGATACCACACTGGATGATCTAGTTTACCAAACTGAAGTTACATAAGAGCAAAACCAATTTTCAGAGCACTTATTTACTTTTGTACTGCCTTACTTTGGTCCCGTCCATGGTAGAAAACAAAAATTCCCCTTCCAAATGCATTCAAGGCAAAATTTTGGTCGATGTAAGTGCATAACTTTTACATTCTTGTTGCTCTTTTTGGATTATTTGTGGTCATCAAGTACAGTCTGCCTAAGCTACTTTTACATTCTTATTATACTGTCCAAAGAATCTACAGGGAATCACCAAATGTATATACTATATTCAGAGGAAAAATGGTAGTGGTATGCAGAATTCTAAAGATTCAAGAAATGGACTGTTTCCAGATTGCATCCGTCATTTTCGTAACGAGCCATGTTTTGGCGCCAACAACGAAATATGATTATGCTACCATAGACTACTGGGGTGCACTTGCCAACACAGAGATGATCTCACAATTCAAGTGGTGCGAGTATGTGCTTGAGTGCCTCCTCCAGGCAGTTCGACAGCTTAAGAAGGACATGTTGGCAACAACCCAAACACTAATTTAGTTGGTTGTCATTTGTTCTTGCAGGTCAGTCTCTTTAACATGTTATGTATCTCGCCAGGGGTTGTGGCTTTTATTGACGAGAGATTTATTTATGTTTTCAGATATTCTTTCTCGACAACATTGAGTTAGGGATGTTCAACAAGCAGCATGATGTCCTTACTCAGATAAGCATCTTCGATCAGACAAGCATCAGAAGGATGATAACTATGGAAACTGACATTGGGACGAGCGTCACGTCACACTCATTGCATGGTAATATTTAGGTTTCACGTCAGATATGCCATATTCGATGATCCATTTAATCTGGGTGTTCTAACCTTTTAAGTTTGCAAACGACAGTTCTGACCTGACGCAGATGTATGCTATGCCCCACCGCAAGCACCCAGATTGCACTGAGAAAATAAATAACCAACCAGCAGATGGTGCCAATCAAAAGCAAAATCACGGGGATCACCAGGATCCTCAGCAAACCCGCAGACTGGTTTCTCCTAGTGCAGCAGCACCAATCCTGATCCTGAATGAACATAAAAGTATTTACTACAGAAAACAGAGTCTTCCAAGTTCAGCAAACGCCCCCAAATACTTGATGACTGGGTAATTTTCACACAATTCCAACGATTAACAGATGATGTATACCACATAGGGGATAACAATTACCAACCGGGAAACTGGATACTATCATAAACGTTAACAATCCCATTAACCTTCCTACATTTCCAGAATTATTGCACAGAACTCAATTTTGCAACAAAGATTTTCATGCGACAGACTTCAAGCATGAGAAACTACTCTCATTACCACAAGAAAATATGTGTGTGTGTGTACTAATTTCAACCCCAGATTCAGATGCCATCTAATAATAACAGGTAGCTGAGCAGAATTTCAGATGCATACCTTCGCGTCCACCCAGGAGTCTTGGGGTCAATCTGTTCTATGGAGTGTTCAGATGCTTGAGCCTTATGTGCAGTCCCTGCCTCCGCCGAACAGATTTGTGCGTCCGCACTAGAGGCAGTCGCCGCTGGCACCTCCCCGTCCGGCAGCGGCCTAACAGGCTAGCAAATGTTCTGCTGCACGAACACAACACCCGAATAAGGTGTGCTCAACCACTCCTGGAGCCACCTCATGTTCTTCCGGGAGATCCTGTATAATAAGGTTCTGATTATAGGTCCAGTTTTGTAGCTGTCAAACTGAAGTACATCAACCAAAAATAATCAAACCTGATGATTTGGTGGAGTCTTGTCCTGAGCGCTGGATGATTCGGCAACGCCTTTGCCACACACAGCAATTAACAAAGGCCCTAAATTTCCAAGGCATGGTGGAAATAAAATTGCAAACGGGGTCACCCATGCCACCGCCTGCTGAACTTCCGACGAAGAACTGCATGCCCTTGGGGTCGGTTGAGTAGTGGAGGCTCAGAAATCTGTGAACCATCTGCAATATCAGCCCCAGAACACGCCGTGACGACGCCGTGGAGAAATCTGCGGCACGCCGCGCAGGCGAAACTGAATCTGTTGCACCTGCGAACCCAAAATCCGAGGTTTTAACCCTAAATCTGTAAAGGGAAAATCGCAAATATGGGAAAAACAACCGAACCTGCTCTGCTCCTCCATGTCGAGGCACTCAATTGGGGGAAGATTCGGAGGTTGAGCACGAAGACTAGACAGAATCACGTAACAAACAAAATAATACAAGAGCACGAGTACGATTGGGGCAAGAACACGAACACAAACAACAAGTCAACCACAACATAGACCAACATAGACCAACCACAACATAGCAGTGTCTGTAAAATACGTCTCCTTAACGGGAGTTTAAGGGTACAGAACATCCAGGAACCGAATCAGTCACATCCCGGAACGCGACCAGGGGAGGGGGGAGGAGGGGGAGGAGGATAGGTTGTCGACGCCGATTAGTTCTTGTTCGCCGGCTTCTTGGACGCGGCCTTTTCTTTTTGCGGGCGGCCTCTTTCTCCATCTTATGCTTGTGGGCCGCGCAGGCGCTATCGTCGTGTGAAAGCGTCGTCTTGGCCTCCACGAGGTTGAGCTTGCATCGGGGGCACAGGTGTTCCTCCTGGGCCTTGGCCTTGGCCTTCTTGGCCCTGCCCATCTGGTAATACGAATCCGATCGTTAATTAAAATCTAATCCACCATGAAACAATACAAGGTAGCAATTGTCGATGCGGATTTGGCCAGAAATTGAAACAAAGCAAGCAAAAAAAACATAATTCACACATGCGTGCACCAGATCTGATCCGTGCACGTCCAAATGCAGGAACGAAACATGAACAGGGTGAGTACGTCCCAAACTCGAACGGCACAGACGCTAAACGAGCACGAATTTCACATCTGAAACCCCCGAACTTTCACGATCCAGCAGGAAAAAAAAGGAGAAACCCCATATACGCTAGGCTACGCATCGTGACCACGTCGAATCAGACCAACGAACCGCCTGCGTGGGCGTGGAAAATCGAAATGCAGCTGCACCACCGGCTCGAACCAAACAACGACGACAGGGTTAGGCTGTAGCACACGCGAAACAAAACTCCAAGGAAAGCGGCACAGCGCAGATTTAAGCCAACGCGACATGCGCATCACGATCCAGAACCAGGAAACCGCGCGCACGCACACACACTAGCATGATCATCGACTACTCTTTAAAAAAACATGATCATCGACGCACGCATGCACACAGGGAAACAGATCTGACCTTCTCAGGTCGCAGCCGGGGTGGTGCGCCTCGGGGTGGTCAAGGGTAGATGTGCGCCGCACGGGGGAGGAGTTTAGTGTGGAGGGCGAGGGGAGAGACGAGAGGCCGGATACCGTGGGTGGCCTATTTAGCGAGCTCGGGGAATGAATAAACTAGTCCATCCCAGTCCTCTTTAACAAAGACTGTGGCCGCAGTTACTCCATAATCCCCTGACCACTGTGGCCCACGCGATCAGTCATCAAAGTCACGCCAGGGGGAGCCCGTGCGACGCTTGCGCCTACCAACTTGAGGCGCAAGTTGGTCACTGTTCCATGACGGCATTGGACGAATGACAAGTATCCTGAATTTTTTTTTCTCAACGCATGTTGCTTAGTTTCCACCTACTTGAATACTGTTCTTCTGCGATGGAATGAGGTTCATGCGTGTGTGAGCAAAAATAAAACAAATTCAGCGCTATGTAAGGCTTGCAAAAATCTTTCTCCATAGCATTTTGAATGTTTTTTCTTCACTAAACTTTTCATGCGGGTGAAACATTCAACGATGTTTGTCACAAAATAAAATCAGATTTAAATAGTATTTTCCATTTTACTGTTCATCCAAGCGCATATGCACCCAAGAGCAGAATGGTACCTAAGGGCATCTTCAAAGTGGACCCTCAAATAACCTGCAACCCTCCGAATCGATCGGTCCGAGCACACTTTAGGATCCAACGATGTCGAGCATCGGTTCTCGGACCAGTCCAACTGCCCGAAATCCGGCAAAACAGAAGCAAGCCAGGGGGCTTTGCGGGAGTCTGGACCTCGCCACGTAGGACTCCGGCACCCCCGGACCATCCAAAAACCACACCATGATCCCGCGTCTTCATCCTTTCCCCTTTCTTTGTGTCAACTTCCTTCCGCTCCGACGTCACGTCGCCGTTGTACCACTCGACCGGACCTACACGATGCCACCACTCCAACAGGTCGGCACACCACTTGCATACGTCGATGTTTGACACCTCGCGTCCGTCCGTCCCTACAGATGCCATCCATGAGAGGGAGACCACGCCCGACAAGTGTTCGGTGAAATGCCCGTGCTAAAATTTTGAGAATTTTTCTTCCTTCTTTGAAGCAGTGGATACGGACATGGAGTGCATCTATGAGCACTACATTAAGTCGTGCGACTCCTCCAAAGTGGAGGATTATGCGGATGAAACAGTGATGATGTAGTTGGTCATTGCAAACGTGGAGCATGCGAAATAACATGTTCTCAATTTCAAGGGATCAATCAAGGGTCATCGATTGCTGAATCGGAATAGGGCACGAGGGCATTTGACACTTTTGAACACGGCACGAGGGCATTTGACGCTTTGCCCCCGATGCCCTATTCGCGGAAAACTTTCAACGGTGCTTTCGAATGCACAAATATGTGTTCGATCACCTCTACAATGGCGTTCGGAGCTGCAATGAGTATTTCATCCTGAAAAAGGATGTCATAGGAAGAATAGGATTCGTTGGTTACCAGAAGTGCACGTCTGCATTGCAGATGCTTGCATATGGCACGACCGCGGACTCATGGAACAAGTAGCTCCAGCTGTCAGTGAGCACATGCGAAGACGCCATAGTCAGATTTGCTATTGCGGTGGTCGAGGTGTTTGGACCTCAATACTTGTGAGAACCAACTGTTGCAGATACTGAAAGGCTCATGACACTCTCAGAAGCCAGAGGGTGGTCAGGTATGCTTAGATCTCTTGATTGTATGCGCTGAAGATAAAAGAACTGCCCAAAAGGCTCTGCAAGGGAATGTCAATGAGCATGAGTACAATATGGGCTACTATCTAGTTGTTGGTATTTATCCTCCGTGGACAACCTTGGTCAAGACCATCTTTGAGTCAGTTGGTTAGAAAAGATTTACTTTTCCCATATACAAGAAGGAGCTCGAACGGACGTGGAGAGGACATTTGAGGAGTGCTCCAAACCCGTTTTGTTGTTGTTCGTGGATCTGCTAAATAATTGGATCTGGAGACCTTATGAGTGGTGATCACATATTATGTGATCATGCACAACATGGTAGATGAGGGTGATGATGTTGCCGGAGGTCTGGAGTTTGAGAACATGGGTGATCCTATCCAACTCCCACGGCAGAATCCGGCCACGTTTGATGAGTTTGTCCAAATGCACCAACAAATTTAGCATTGAGCAACTCATAAGCAGTTAAAGGAGGATCTGAATGAGCATATGTGTGGGCGGTTAAAGAGGATGATACGTCTCCAACGTATCTATAATTTTTGATTGTTCCATGCTATTATATTATCTGTTTTGGATGTTTATGGGCTTTATTATACACTTTTATATTATTTTTGGGACTAACCTATTAACCTAGAGCCCAGTGCCAGTTTCTGTTTCTGTTTTTTCCTTATTTTAGAGTATCGCAGAAAAGAAAAATCAAACGGAGTCCAATTGACCTGAAACTTCACGGAACTTATTTTTGGACGAGAAGAAGCCCACCGAGTATCGGAGATGGACCAGGAGAGTCCCAGGCTGCCCACGAGGGTGGGGGGCGCCCACCCCCCTGGGCGCGCCCCCCTGCCTCATGGACAGCCCGGAGATCCACCGACGTACTTCTTCCTCCTATATATACCCATATACCCTAAAAACTTTGAGGAGCACAATAGATCGGGAGTTCCGCCGCCAGAAGCCTCCGTAGCCACCAAAAACCAATCTAGACCCGTTCTGGCACCCTGCCGGAGGGGGGAATCCCTCTCCGGTGGCCATCTTCATCATCCCGGTGCTCTCCATGACGAGGAGGGAGTAGTTCTCCCTCGGGGCTGAGGGTATGTACCAGTAGCTATGTGTTTGATCTCTCTCTCTCTCTCTCGTGTTCTTGAGGTGGTACGATTTTGATGTATCGCGAGCTTTGCTATTATAGTTGGATCTTATGATGTTTCTCCCCCCGCCCCCTCTACTCTCTTGTAATGGATTGAGTTTTCCCTTTGAAGTTATCTTATCGAATTGAGTCTTTAAGGATTTGAGAACACTTGATGTATGTCTTGCGTGGGATACCCGTGGTGACAATGGGGTATTCTATTGATCCACTTGATGTATGTTTTGGTGATCAACTTACGGGTTCCGCCCATGAACCTATGCATAGGGGTTGGCACATGTTTTCGTCTTGACTCTCCGGTAGAATCTTTGGGGCACTCTTTGAAGTACTTTGTGTTGGTTTGAATAGATGAATCTGAGATTGTGTGATGCATATCTTATAATCATACCCACAGATACTTGAGGTGACATTGGAGTATCTAGGTGACATTAGGGTTTTTTGTTGATTTGGGACTTAAGGTGTTATTCTAGTACGAACTCTTGAATAGATCGATCCGAACAAATAACTTTGAGGTGGTTTCATACCCTACCATAATCTCTTCGTTTGTTCTCCGCTATTAGTGACTTTGAAGTGACTCTTTGTTGCATGTTGAGGGATATTTGTGTGATCCAATTATGTTATTATTGTTGAGGGAACTTACACTAGTGAAAGTATGAACCCTAGGCCTTATTTCAATGCATTGCAATACCGTTGGTGCTCACTTCTATCATTAGTCACCTTGCTATTTTTATATTTTTAGATTACAAAAACCTTTATCTACCATCCATATACCACTTGTATCACCATCTCTTCGCCGAACTAGTGCACCTATACAATTTACCATTGTATTGGGTGTGTTGGGGACACAAGAGACTCTTTATTATTTGGTTGCAGGGCTGTTTGAGAGAGACCATCTTCATCCTACGCCTCCTACGGATTGATAAACCTTAGATCATCCGAGCAAATTTGCTACTGTCCTACAAACCTCTGCACTTGGAGGCCCAAAAACGTCTACAAGAAAAAGGTTGTGTAGTAGACATCATAGGACAACTACAACATATGTGCCCGTTGAATTCAAGTTTCGACTATTTTATCTCAAAACTAAGTTGGATCGTAATACTCCCTCCGTTCCATAATGTAGTGCCTATAGATTTTTGCAAAAGTCAAACATTACAAACTTTGACCATATTTATAGAGAAAAGTAGGTAAATCTAGAATACCAAATGCACATCATTGGATACATCGTGAGTTATATTTTCAGAATATACATGTTTGGTATTGTAGATGTAGATAGTTTTCTCTATACACTTGGTCAAAGTTGACAAAGTTTGACTTTCACAAAAATCTATAGGCACTACATTATGGAATGGAGGGAGTATCAAATTAGAACTACTGTCGCATTTGAATATTATCGAAGATTTCATATGGTATTTATTTTGAATGTTTTGGACTTAGAAAAAACAGAGGCGGACTTTAAGGCACATGGTTGGATGGACAGCTCCCTCATCAGTGTCCACAGACTAGTCCGGATCAGTTCGTAAACAAATCTAATGTCTGTTTTGAGGGTCAGTGACGGTGTCCTGGACTAGGGGTACTCACCACGTTATCTCCCGATCTATTAGATTGGGCCGAGGACCCCCGTGGCCGTATACTCATGGGCCAGTTCGGACGGGTACCGCATACAAGGAAGATTCCACAAGACTTGGCGATCAAGACAAGGACTTCTCCCCACCGGCGTATTCGGCTAGGACTCTTGTTATCCTAGGCCTCTGGTGCATTATATAAACCGAGGCCAGGCTAGTCGATAGATATACAATATACACAACAATCATATTATAGGGTAGCTTCTAGGGTTTAGCCTCCTTGATCTCGTGGTAGATCTACTCTTGTACTACCCATATCATCAATATTAATCAAGCAGGAGTAGGGTATTACCTCCATCGAGAGGGCCCGAACCTGAGTAAAAAACATCGTGTCCCTTGTCTCCTGTTACCATCCGGCCTTGACGCACAGTTCGGGACCCCCTACCCGAGATCCGCCGATTTTGACACCGACATTGGTGCTTTCATTGAGAGTTCCGCTGTGTGATCGACAAAAGGATCGATGGCTCGCCTGCAGATCAACTGCGACTTCGGCATCTTCGTCACCAGCTCGATTGGTCACCTTGGTTCGACCAAGAATTGCGCCCCGTATTCGGATCACCATGTCCGGACGAGGGCCTTCATTAAACATCAACTCCGATCTCTATCAAGATCACGGAGGAATCATCTATGGAGCTAGGGGGCTCAACGTCAACATTGCCCTCAAGCGACCGTGCTGTTTTTCTGGACAGCGAACTCGTATCTGCCACCACCACCTTCTCGAGTATCGCTTTGACGATCGCTTTGGTGGAATTTTGCGGAATTGAGTCTGCAACAACCCTGAAAAATTTCGTCGAGTTCCGATGGAGGAATCTCTGGCAATCCACGATATACCGGAGCCCTGTCAAATCTGGACGGGAATTTGGATGAGTTTAGGGCGTGGTGCCCAGCTTCTAGCTCGGAAGTCCTTTGGAAGATCCAACCGTTGATCGGCTGCGGAATTCCTATATCTACCACCTCTCAAAATTTCGGCTCGATCCGACCGTCCAAACTCCGGGAACCTTCCGATTAGTGCATCACTTTTCGGATCTGTTTTCTGCGCGAAAACGAATCCGACCCGAGTTCATCTTTTTTATGAACAGGATTTCGGACATCCCTCTTGAAGGAAGTTTTGTATGGGGTATTGTGTTTTGTTCCCGAACACATCCCACTAACTGTAAGATCTTTTGAACATGATCTTCAACATCATGCTGGTGTCAAACCAGTCCGACAATATTACTCCACGGCTGCCGACCTGCGCTAGACACCGCGTCACTGTGTTGAGCCGAGCTCAACTTTTTCGGATCATCATCTCGGCAAGCCGAACAAGAGCCCGGCATCGCGAAGGATAAATCATCACCAACATCGCCGCCCCACGGATTACATGGAGCGGGCATACCGGCATCGCCGCACGGTCGCTTCATCAAGCCGGCATCGACCACGTCACGACCTGCATCGACAGGGCCGCACTATTGCTTCTTCAAGCTGGTGTCCATCACGCCGACCTACTTCGACTCATCGGCTGACATCGAGGCTTCGACATCGAGGCTGGACCGGGGGCTTCGCCATCTCTTCATCAACCTACTCTGGACACTTCGGCGTCACTAGCCGACCAGCTCCGTCACGTTAGCTGGGCCGAGGGCTTTGCCTCGGCGAGTCAACCTTTACCAGCATTGCCATGCCGTCGTTTTATCGCCCATCAGGCAATGGGTGTGCGGAGCGGGTCCCAATTTTAGGAATCACCTTCCTTCGGATTGCTACAACAAATAAACCAGGTGCTATTAATCCCAGTATTTTTTGCTTGTTTGGGTTCATTTTTCCCAAGGAATTATTACTCTGGTTTGTCCATGATCTGTACACAGGTCTATCAAATGGTGACCGCTTTAATGACGGTCGCGTGGTGGTTCGATCAGTTTTCGTACATAGTCCGGTGAACGCCGCATCCGAAGCTCGGACTGACCTGTGAATTCAGTCTTTGCCACACCTTTACTACATCACGCCGACGCCCTGCATCGACATTGACTTCGGCGCCAGGCCATATTTCTTCTATTCCTCACTTTGCATAAATTATTTATTATGCAACATTTTTTTAATTATCATTATTACTATTATCTCCGGTTTGCACTATTTTTTGTGCACAGGAAAATGATCCGGGGACTTCGGTGTCACTCTGCCGGTCTACATTGACCGTGCTATGTCACCACTTCGGCATGTCGAGCTCTCCGCTCCGCCACCTCAGGACCAGCTTGGGGGATGGAACCTTGCCCCACATCAAGCTCGGACCGTGTCATCAATACTGAACACATTAACCAGCTAAGTCGCTTTCATGCTCAAAGCTTTAATTTCTAACTTGTGTTCGGTTTGACCAAGCATTGTACTTTTTTAGAAAAAAGTTGCTTGTAAAAAATTTCCTTGTCCAAACTTTGTTTGTGACACACAAATTTAAGGACCCAATTCACTTGGGGGCTTCATTTATGAAGCTTTTCCTCTTGCATATGATTATACTTGTACGGCTTCGTTCCTTTTTCGTGTATTATGCCACAGTACGCACCATATTGACTTAAGCGATTTGCAAGCTGGGTTGCCTCACTCCTGTGTTTACCCCTACGTTCCCGATTGTTCGGCTAGGGAGTAAAGGGAGCACCTCTGCGATTGTCACGATCGGGTCACCCGAGCCGGACCTCAGACTGGGTGAAGCCGAAAGCTAGCGCTCTTATAGTTATTCAATGATGGTCGGCACACAACGGAACTCATGCGTACAAAAAATCTATTGCACAAGTCTCATATTAACAATGAGCACCGAAGAAAGGTATCGATGGGGGTACTGTTTTCTTCGAAGATGCTTCTTACACTTCACGGTAATATAGCATAAGTTCCCCGAGCGCGCTTTGTCTGTTACAGCCTTATGGCCTAATTGCCTGGTTATTGGAAACACCGTCGATATTCTTGACCGATGAAGTACATAACACTTTTCGGTCCTTGACCGAAGAGGGAGAAGCTGACGGTCGGTTAAGACGCGTTTAAAGTTCGGTTGAACATAGATATGATATAAGTACTTCGGTACATGCAATCATTTTTCTACCCAAGTCACTTGGGGGCTCTTAAGTTTATTTGAGCCGTTTTATAATAAGTGTTCTTCTTCTTAGTCGTTGCAAAGTTTTATTATTATTTATCACTCCTTTTTCGACACGAGTGTGCGGTCACTAGCCGGGGAGCCTAATTTCTCTCTCAAAGCCGCTAGAGTTTAGTTTGCTAAACTGGCCTGATGAGAAGTACTCCGCCCTCGAGATAGGAGGTTGAAGCCGTAGGCTGACCCGCCCGAAGTCTTGAGATAGGATGTGTCATGTTAAAGGATGACAGAAGCACTTCTTTTTTCTAAGACCAATTTTCGGATTGGCACCGAACACTTGATCTTATTCGGACGTCATGTTTTTACTGACGTTTCTTGGTTTTCCAAGCTTTTTGGCACTTTTAAACTATTTGTGTTTTTCCAGCATTAGTCTCGCAGTGCAACGCCGGACACCTTTAGGGATTCGGCAAAAACATTCTCAGATATTGCTATATATGCATCGGTTTTGAATTGTGTCTTCGGTCAATAGTTGGGTTGCCCGGCTCCTGCACTTGCTTCCTACGTTCCGTTTTGTTCGGCTAGGCGTGCAAAGGAAGAACCACTGCGATTGTGCTTCCAGCTCACATGGTTAAGCACCTTAGTGGAGAAAGCTGAAAACTGACTGTCACAATAAGCGTAAACTGGTCAGCGATCCGATGACTATGACGGGCCATTCATAACATTGGCCGAAGTGTTTACGGCTTGACCTCGACTGTCGCCGAACACTACCGGGGGGCTATTAACTGGCCTCCCAAACTAAATCCTCGATATTTTGCTCTTACATTCGAGCTGAGGTTTCATGATCATGCTTAGCATGACAACCCAAAGAAAGGAACCGATAGCGGGACTATTTTCTTTGGAATACATTTCTTCTGTTAAACAGTAATATAACATATCTCTCTGCATACCTTTGTTTATAAAACCGTGTGGCCAGATTGCCTTGTTTGTCGTAAATCTTTGCCCTCATAAAGGCTTTATAAAGTAGGACAAACACTCCTCGGCTACTGGCCAAGGAGGTGGAAGCCGATGGTCGGTCAACAAAGTTTTGTACAATGAGGATCCGAGCATTAATGACGTAAAGTACTTGGATACATAGAGTCATTACACATAATTTGTGATTTTACTATGGATATTGATCCTTAATTCGGCCACCCGTGCCCGCATTAAGGCTCGGGGGCTACTGGGCTTCGGGCTTATTATTTACAAATATTAAAGGGGCACATCGATCCCCTGATCTGGTGTTGCCACCCGACCAGTGTCTCGAGGGCTACTGCATTGCTTGTCCAATGCAGAAAATTTTATGTGCAATATAGTTTCCGAGGAGATTTTGATCCTCAGGTTGGTCGGCCGCACCCAACCTGAGTCTTGAGGACTGAGCACGCCGCTTTTGTGTCCCGAAGTATTCTGCCGAGCTAGGACTTGATCCTCAGGCTGATTTTGCAAATCAACCTGAGTCTCAGCGGCTACTGGGATCAGCGGTCTTATGTCATCCTTCATGTGCATCTCGGGTTTTAGACCAATACACACCTTGAGGGCTACTGGCTATATATCTTGACAGAGAATAAATTGCACCAATAAAAAATATTGACAAAAAATCGGCCCATAGTCGGGGTGGTGCACCACCTCGGAAGCAGTCCGGCATAAAGCTCGGGCGCTAGTGGCTGGCTCCATAGAGGGCATTTCCGGCATTAAGCTCGGCTAAACTCCTTCAACTTTTTTGAACCAAGGTGATATGACACCTCGGATATAGTCCGGCATTGGAGCCTGGACATAGTCCGGTGTTGGAGCTCGGATATATTTCGGCGTTGGAGCTCGGATATACAGTCCGGCGTTGGAGCTCGGGTACATAGCCCGGCGTTGGAGCTCGGATACATTCCGGCGCTAGAGCTGGGAAGCGGTCCGGCGTTGGTGCTCGGCTGCAAAAGATACCTCGAATGCAGTCCGGCGTTGGAGCTCGGACGCAAGAGGACCCTGCCTCCCGGGAACAACTTCAAACCCGAGGTGTGGCATAAAAATAAACAAGGCATTGATAAAGGCCGGAAACTTAAAGGGGCTCCTTGGATACCCGACGTGTAAACTCGTCGAATGCATTTCGGCGATCCTCAAGATCGAAGATAAAGAAGATTTGTTGAACCAGTTTTCAAGATCGGCAACCGAAGATGAAGAACAGTTCGGAAGAATCGAGGAGCGTCCCTAACTTGAAGACCGGTTCAGGGGGCTACTGACGGTGTCCTGGACTAGGGGGTACTCACCATGTCGTCTCCCAATCTATTAGATTGGGCCGAGGACCCCCGTGGCCGTATACTCATGGGCCAGTTCGGACGGCTACCGCATACAAGGAAGATTCCACAAGACTTGGCGATCAAGACAAGGACTTCTCCCCACCGGCGTATTCGGCTAGGACTCTTGTTATCCTAGGCCTTCGGTGCATTATATAAACCGAGGCCAGGCTAGTCGATAGATATACAATATACACAACAATCATACCATAGGCTAGCTTCTAGGGTTTAGCCTCCTTGATCTCGTGGTAGATCTACTCTTGTACTACCCATATCATCAATATTAATCAAGCAGGAGTAGGGTATTACCTCCATCGAGAGGGCCCGAACCTGGGTAAAAAAACATCGT
This sequence comes from Triticum urartu, assembly GCF_003073215.2. Lineage (NCBI taxonomy): Eukaryota > Viridiplantae > Streptophyta > Magnoliopsida > Poales > Poaceae > Triticum > Triticum urartu. The sequence continues at coordinate 186,074,104 of NC_053023.1, forward strand.
GTCCCTTGTCTGCTGTTACCATCCGGCCTTGACGCATAGTTCGGGACCCCCTACCCGAGATCCGCCGGTTTTGACACCGACAGCCGGCATTGGATAAGCCCTAACAACTTTTATATTGCCATGTTGGTAAAATTGTCCATGCAATCTGCAAAAAAATCATCATACAACTACTCCCCTAGATTGTGGTTAATTTGTGAAATCCGAGGTGGCAACATATATCAAGTGTGCACTTTGTTGTCACATTGGAGCTTGTGCAAATATTGTTGCTTGATTTAACACAATATTGTTATCTCCTCACTTATTGTGTGACACATTACCATATGTCCTAGGTGGCAATCATAGTCCTATTATGTCTAAGCAAATGATCCCACTGCTTTTTATTTATATTAACATGCTCATGCCATCTCAACACATATACCATCTCATCAAAGTCCCACCCTCGACATGCATGAAAAAAGTCTTCCTTAATAGTTTATCTCACTACTTATATTTATCTCAATATGCACAAAAGTCGCCTCATCAAAGACCCGCAACATGCATACGAAACCATTTTTCATTACATTATGCTACATATATTCAATAAATAATTTCCAACTATATAATATATAATATGCATTTCCATTTCAGATCATATATTATTGATTCAAATATTTATGTGTCATACAACTAACTCTCGTTGAAATATATTGAACTCATTCACGTGGCAATGCATGGGGTATCTTCTACTACCTTAATAGATTGATCACTATGTCTCACAATATGTCACATCCCACGCCACCACACATGTCAGCTGATCAATTTTATTATTATTTTATATTTTCCAATTGCATGCTCCACCCCACTAGGGTCATTGAATAGATATTTTTGTGCTCCTACGATATTTGACGTCATCCCAACTTGCGCTAGCCATCCAATTTAGTTTATTATCACGTGTGGTACAACCACATTATTGTATTAAATTGCCCGTCACAGTGTATCTTCCTAGTGCGGCAAATGAACTGAGTGTTTCCACCTATCTTTCATTTCCACTATATTTCTGCTACTCTCTGCCACATCCAAGCATTTTATTTCCGTTCTCAACTTTCTCTCATTCCACCATGAGAGAACTATACAGATGAATTAATGTTTGTGGGCTAATTGGTGCTCCAAAAAAATTATTGAAAGGGCTTCCAGGGATTGGAGTCTTGGTCGAGGAACTATACAAATGGTGAGCTAATTGGTGCTCCGAAGATAGGATTTGTTGAAATGTCACCACATATTAGTTTCTTAATGTTGGTTGTTTGTGTGTACAATGTGATCTTATAACCGGGATGTTGCCATATTACCTTATACATTCCATTCTCACAATTTTACCAAGATGGATGTTTGTTATTGTATTAACACCTTCACTAGCTACCACTAAATTGTACATCTCCGTCTATCTATCCTCCTCTATGGGATCTATCTACATCTCCTGATGCGCATGCATAGGAATGGATGATCACATTTTGAGTACTTGACTTCTCATATACAAATATCTTTTACTCCATCGTGATGATTGAATGTCTAATATTATGAATTTTTTTCCTCACAGTTCTTAATCATCTCGAACTCTTGATTTCTATATTTGTCTATCATATACCTATATATTGTGTCATTTGTTTCCTATTTTGTAGGCCTAACGAGGAATTGTTACCTCCTTGGCATCTCATTTTACATGATCCTTTTACATGGCATTTCAGATTACATGTATGGTGAAATACGCAAGACACCAAGTTTTGGAAGTATGTTAAGGAGATAAAAAATCAACTATTTAATACATTCATCTGGACATTTTTGCAAGATGTTTATATAGTCTAGTTTTTTGTTTCTTGGAAAATGCTGCATGTCATATTTAGTGCATTATGAACTAACAATCTCGTAAGTGATTTTCGATAGCAACAAGCGAGGTGCCCTTCTAGTTTTACCAACAACTATCACAAAACGTTGGAGATGCTCCTAGGAAGAGAAAGAGATAAATGGACATTACAACTCCCACCCGCGCCATAACGAACTTGTACTTGGAAATTTGAGTTCACATTTGTGTCCCTTAAATTCAATGGGGGAGTAATATCTACAACATCAAATCTATTGTACACGGAAAAATTTATGATGAATCTAACAAAAAAAATTTTGTTATATATGTTCACATATTTTTTTATATACTTGATCAAACTAAAATATGTTAAATTTAGAATAAAGTAAAAGCTTCAAATATTTTGGAATGGATTGAGTAGGCAACTATTCATCCTCCTATTGGAAATATCAACTCCCACTTTATGATATACTCCCCCATTTTAAACTGAAGGTGTGTATTGTTTGCCTAAGTTTATAGAAGATATTAACATCTACATTACCAAATCAATATTGTATTCGTTTGTTACTATAGATGTTTATATTTTATCTGCAAACCTGTTCAAACCCTATAAAGTTTGATTTTCATAAAAAATTTATAGGATTGCCATCTTGAAATAGAATGGGTTCCTCTTAACTGCTACCGCCACCACACACACACACACACACACACACACACACAACACACACACACACACACACACAAAGTTGGTTGAAAGGACTATACAAGTGGTTGTATATATGTAGTGGTGTAGGGCAAGCACATATAGGTCTAATATAAGATGTTTTTTGACACTAGCATAGTGTCAAAAAAGATTTTATGTTACGTTACATAGGGAGTATATATCTAAGTAGTTGATCTCACTACTTTTATCTATCTCAAATTCTCAATACGCATACATGCCACCTCATCAAAAGCCCACCTCAACATGCATGGGAAAAGGTTTTCCATATTAGTTTATCCCACCACTTATATTTATCTCAATATGCACACATGCCACCTCATCAAAGGCTTAACATAACATGCATCACAAAACATCATTAAATTTTGCTCCTTATATTCAATAAATAGTTTTTTACTATTCAATAATCAAATATAATACATAAAATGCATTTTCACTTTTAGTTCATACTATATTATTACTCCAAAATTTATGTTTTATTCATGTTTCATGCAACCAAATCTCATTAAAATAAACTGTAAGTAGTTGATCCCCACTACTAGCAATACTCTCTACATGCACGCTGTGCGTCCACATCAGCACATGCCATAATAACATTTAGTTCCAAACACCAATTAATCCACCAACAAGAATCTCTCTCTGGCCAGCCACTTTTCATGGGCATAATTTTGTAACGTATCATCAATTATTTTTTTGCGAGGAATAACACATCATCAATTACCGATGGTCACAACATTTATGTATTATATTTGATTTTTGTTATAGGATTGTGATTTTGAATGTAAAATTGAAGAAACTGTAATTCGATTGGAAAAAACTATGTAGTCATATTTTATATATACAACTATGTATTGTGTTTTGAGTAATATTTCAGTGTATAATCAATTCCATTGGCTTTCATAATTACCCAATCGACATACGGTTTGCCAAAGATGGTATGCAAGTTTTTTTTTCAAAACACCTAATATATATCATATGTTGAAGGTTTTAATACTTGCTCTAATTATATTGGTTGTTTCCCATTTGCGGATAAGTGGGGAGTATAGTCTATTAAAATGTTACAAGGGAATCAATAGCTTTTAGCCCTTTGGTAAATGTTGTGCAAGTTCTGTTGTACAAAATAGTAGAAATGTGTTATTCTAACAAAATTGGCAAAATATTGCAGCCAATAGTTGCTAATAGTTTTTAATAATTTCCATGTCGTGGATTACACTATTGGAACCATTTGCTCACTTCACAACAATAAAATAAAATAATAAGGAGTCATTTTTATTTCGTATGACATTTACATATGTTCTTAATCGCATTATCATGAAAATTGTGCTATTAATTCCCGATGTAACACGCAGGGAATCATCTAGTATATCTAAGTAGTTGATCACTACTTTATTTTATCTCAACATGCATACATGCCACCTCAACAAAGGCCCACACCAACATGAATGGGAAAAAGGTTTTCCATTATTAGTTTATCCCAGCATTTCTATTTATCTCAATATGTGCACATGCCACCTTACCAAAGGCTTAACATAGCATGCATCACAAAAACATTTTTATATTTTGCTGCTTATATTCAATAGAATATGTTTTAACTATACAATAATCAAATATAATATTCCCTCCGTCCTAAAATAAGTGTCTCAACTTTATATTAACTTTAATACAAAGTTGTACTAAAGTTGAGACACTTATTTTGAAATGGAGAGAGTACATAATATGCATTTTCACTTTTAGTTTATATATTATTAGTCCAAATATTCATGTTAATTCATGTTTCAAGCAGCCAAATCTCATTAAAATAAACTGCAACCAATTCCTATGACAACACGAGGGGTATCATCCTACCCCTATGAGGGCATAACCAAAATAGAGCTCGCTGACACAATTAGATATATAATTTAAGGTTATTAACACTCAAGAATCCAAAAGAACTAGACAAAATGTATTAAAACAACATATAGTAGTAAAATTTTGTCAACGTTTATCGGACACCGCTAGCAAGGGCATGTAAACTAGCAAGGTCACAACCACCCTCATATTTCATCGGCAAAGGAACAACAACAGAGAGCTCAATCGAACCATGACGATGCAGTAAGCTCCGTGGAAGAGGGCCATTAGCGCACACTTAAGTGGCGATCTCAAGTTTTCCATGTTCGTGTTCACCAAACTAGCAGGCTCGCCTTTTTTCCATCAGTTGTTTGATCGATCAATTGGTCATTGTTTTCTCTCCAAGGGAAATTCCTATAGTACATACATCATCGTTGGCAAAACTTGCCATGTAGGTTATTCGATGGTGTGACAGAGAGTAAATGAAGAGAGACATCAAGCTTGCATGTATATAAACCAACGACCCCACAAGCTCTAGGATGAAAGGAGAGAGCAAACGTTACATTTTATCATCTTTATTGAACAACGTGAGATACACTCTATTAGAATACATATTGTGTATTGTTGGATATCCATTTGACGACTGAACCTTGAATATCCATTTCACGATTGGTTCCCTCAAGCTGGTGTTTCCACTAAAGATGATACGTTGAACGAACCGGAAAACCAAGTACCTTGAATAGTGCCTCGAGATGAAATCCTCAAATATATTGTATTAAGAGGCATTTGAATACGGTGTCGGCCACATGAAATATGGAACTAATAAGCACCTCATCCCACCCTCCTGTCATCGGCTCAATCAGGTCCATAACCTTGGTCATGATTGCATGTCCCCTCTCTTCCTTGATGGACTACTAGGGGCCCACACGAAAATAGAGATATTTGTGTCACGTCAACCTAAATCACCAAAATTTCAGAAAGAGAGCCTTTTAACCGAAAGGTTTTGATAGTTTAACATGTGTTCTGATGAGCTTTTAGAGTCCGGATTGTTAACTAAGGTCATCCAATATATTAACCGTTCTAAGCAATATTTTTCTCTACAGAGAAGTGGGACATGCATGGTACTATCGGAGAGCATTCTATTTTGTATTTCTTAAAAGAACATTCTATTTCGTTTCTGGTTATCTGTGCGCGCGGTTTGTTTAGCCGAGCGCGTATATGCTTTCGAGCTTATTCACAAGATGATGGTACAAAACTCCCTAAAAAATTTAAAAGATTATGGTGCTAAACACCACCATTTATTTTTGCACTATTTGATATCTAGTTGTATTATATCCTAGAAAATATGTGTTTGGTGGAATAAGTTTTGTCTCAACCACATGATTTTTTGCTCCTATTCTCATAACTATGTTTTGGATCTTCACTCTTATATTGATTACACAATCAACTATACTAAATAACTCACTTTTCTCTAGTATGCTACTCCCAGTTCCTAATGTGTTGTTCACAACTCTACCAAATGGTTTGTACCTCATGATCGATCAAATATTTCAATATAGGATAGACACCACTTTAATTAAGAATGTAACGAAATCTCAACCTCGCGAGCATCCCTTTGTGCAAACTTTTACTCGTGTGCTGACTCTCACAATCAGACACATAGGGTTGGACAGCGTACAGTTCGTGAACCGCGCATGGCGGAGGGCACGAGGAGGCCTTCGATCGTCGTTCGATGCCAATGGCACTAGCGAGCATCTCCCCGACGAATCGAATAAAGTAGGCTTGCCTACTCCAAAATCACTCCTCCCCCCCCCCCCCCCCCCCCCCCCCCCGATCTGATTCCATTCCCCACTTCCTCCGAGTTAAGAGTCAATACATTGGAAGTGTCTTAGGATAGCCATAGTGGTGGTATCTTAGCCGGTATCATGCACTCAGAAATAACAAACATGCTGATGTGGCACGTAATTAAAGGAGAGAGAGGGTTAGAGTAACATAGATAGATAATGTATCATAATAAATGCTATGTTATTATGTGTCATGCATGGCAATAAATAAAATCATTTATGATACTATACACTATGAAGATAGTACTATATATTAGTATCATATGCATGCTACGGAGAGTAGCCTTATGTTTACCATGTTCATCTTGATGTATAATGTGGAAATTATATCATTGGAAGCTTCTTTCACGTAAGAAATTGACGGTATGCTTTGTGTAACTTGCATGTCATATATTATTGCTCTAACACTTGGTCAAAGTTAGTCTCGAAAAACGCATTAGGCCCTATATAAATAGGAGGGAGTATACGATTATACACTAACATTAGAACCGTGCTATATACCCCCTCCATACCTAAATATAAGACGTACAGAGGGTGTACATCCATTCGATTTTCTGTACGGCAACTTAAATCGAGCCGTATAAGGTTCAGACTGTAGACGCAAGGGCCACTGGATTGATTTGTCATACAGAAATCGAACCACGGGTGTCGTACATGGAGCAGTTTCAATGACACTAATACATGACCTACCTTAATCTTTCACAATAATGATTACTGGAGCATGTGTTGTAGATCTCTATATCGACAACCCGCTTCGCTTGGAAGGAGAGGACGAGAAAAATAGAGCAGGGTGCAACTCTCACTAGCTCCATAAATGGAACCAGACTTAGAAATCTCAATTAGCAATTTAGCATTCGTGGCCCTCTAGCCCTTTAAACTCGATCATGGGAGTAACCTCTACAACATCAAATATATATTATAAAAATGCACTTTATGACAAATGAAACCAATTTGTTGTTGTAGATGATGACATGTATTGCTATAAATTTGGTCAAGTCTAAAGAAGATTGACTTATGACTGAGCAGAACTTCAAATAATTTGGAACCGAGTGAGTAGGTAACCATTCATCTCCTCGTCTTGGAAGTATGTGTGTGCTACTTCATGATATCCTCCCCCCCTCCCTCTAAAATTTAAGATGTATTTATTGGCTAAGTTTTCAGAAAAAATATTAACATTGACAGTACTAAATCAATATTGTATTTTGTTTGTTACTTTTGGTGCTCATATTTTATCTACAAATTTTGTGTTATTTTACAAAGCTTGGCTTCATACAAAATTGACATGTTTTACAATTTCAAATGGACGCAGTAATCTAATTTGATTAGAGAGAGAGAGAGAGAGAGAGAGAGAGAGTGGCGGAGCTTCATAAGAAGTATAGGAGGGGCTAACCCATGTAGGATGGGCCATTCACTCAAAGATTGGGCAGAACTCCATCATTCATGTCTAATGTCTAATTATGTGCTATTGATATAACAAAACTACACAACCTGGGGGGGGGGCATGGCCTGGGTTGGCCCTAAGGAAGCTCCGTCACTGTGGAGAGAGAGTGAGAGAGAGAGAGAGCCCATTGAAAGGATAGTGACGAAGTCAATATTGACCAAAATCTAAGCACCTATATAATTCGAGAGTACCCCTATAAAGGCATAACCAAAGTGTAGCTCCATGACACAATTGATGTTGGAAATATGAGCAAGTTTCTACGAGATTTAATCCGAATAATTAGAAGATAAATCATGACTACAGTAGCAGAGATTAAACTAATCATGCGAACTAGCATAGCAGATGAACAGATCACATGTAGGGCACATACTAGAAACATGAATTCCACCACGATCTCGAATAGGAAGGATAGAATCACATACGGTGCAGCGGGAGCAGCACCGCCGGCGTTGACGTTGTCGCCCATGTCGTCGAGGATGAGGTTGCCGAGGTCGGGGAAGAAGTCGTCGTTCGCGAAGTCGTCGCTGCCAGCAGTCGCGCGAGTGCGCTCCCCAAAAACATGATCGCCCCTCTCCCGTACAGGATCACGAGAGGCGGGGTTCCGGAGGCCTGCTGTCCCTTCTCCCGGTGCACGCCGAAAGGAGGGATGGAGAAGGCTTGCTTGGCGGCGCAATGATCTGGAACGGTGGTGAGAAACCATACGAAGCGGCGGCGGCTAGGGTAGACGTCTGCCTGACTATATATTGCGGGCCGGGTAGGTCGTGGGAGTAAACCCCACGTCCGAGTCGTCATGATCCAAAAGAATCGGAAACGGTTCAGTAATTAACGCGTCCGTTAATTATTAATTAATGACTCGTTAATTTTTCCCGAGCAGCAAAAATATAGACAACGTGCATAGCTCTGTCCTCGGCTCAATCCCGCAACCCACGGCGCGGCGCGTCGTGCCGAGGCGTGGCGAGGCGAGCGAGGAGGAGGAGCGCGCGTGTAGGTCTCCTCTTCTCATGCTCATACAAGTGGTAGAAGAGCTCATCTTATAAAGAGGTGCAACTCTCTCTCAACTTTCGGGGTGGGACTAAACTTTAGCCTCAGTCACTCCACTCACATGTGTGCATGAATGGGCCAAGAGAATTTCAGAATTTTAGTTGGGCTTTGGGCAAAGGCCTATTAGCAAAATTCCAACAATCCCCCACAGTCTCATTGGCACATCTCATCATTTAGTTCCAAAACATTGTTTATATACCGTTGCTTAGTGGAGACTGTGAAGTTGAACTTCCACTTAGAGATTTATGCTACACTAGATCACAACTTGAATAGTGGACTATGCCTTGAACTACAAGTTTTCTGCGAGACTAGTTTCACACAAATTCTTGACCGATATTGGGCTGCCGCAAGGCTTCCCCGCGGGTGGAGCGTATACGTCATACTCCAGGGCCTTTTCATGAATTTATTAGAGAGCACCCAATTCTCACATACTGCGACGTTAACAGTCAAATTCATATAGGTGTGTTCCTCAGAAGATGTTCTGCAGGACAACATCTCTGCTTACCCGAATAAGCCACTTGGAACACATTAAAATAAGTATCAACCTGCCATGCAGATCAGAAGAGTATTGCATCTTCATAGAGTGGGATAGGTAATATAGGGATACTCTCCTCCCGGCTGACAAACAGCTTGTCTCCCACTTCTACTTCACGGGATCTCCGATCACATAGAGTGGGTTACCACTATGGACAACTCATGCGGTGGGTCTCAGACCCATCTCCATTGATGCATTATCTATCACATTACGTGATAGACCCTTTGTGAAGGGATCTGCCAAATTTTTTGACGTTTGGATATAATCCAACGTAATAACTCCGGAGTTCCTCAATTTTCTGACAGATTTCAGTCTCCTCTTCACATGCCTTGAGGACTTCATATTGTCCTTTGAACTGTTTATTTTGACGATCACAGTTTGATTATCACAGTTCATCAGGATAGGGGGTATTGGTTTTTCAACCATAGGTAAGTCCATCAAGAGTTCACGAAGCCACTCTGCTTCAATAGTGGCAGTGTCTAATGCTGTGAGTTATGCTTTCATAGTTGACCTCATTAAGATGGTCTGCTTGCAAGACTTCCAGGAAACAACGCCACCACCAAGTGTGAAAACATAACCACTTGTGGCCTTAATCTCATCAGCATCAGATATCTAGTTTGAGTCACTATAACCGTCCAGTACCCTTGGATACCCGGTGTAGTGAATCCCATAGCTTGCGGTGCCTTTCAAATAGCGCATAACTCTCTCAAGCGCATGCCAATGATCATCTCCCGGTTTTGACACAAACCGACTCAGCTTGCTCACAGCAAAAGAGATGTCAGGCCTCGTGGCACTCGCCAAATACATAAGCGAGCCAATAATCTGAGAATACCTCAGTTGATCTCTAGCAATCCGTCGGTTCTTTCGAAGCAACACACTAGCATCATATGGAGTTGGAGAAGGCGTGCAGTCGCTATACCCAAAACGACTCAAGACCTTTTCCACATAGTGAGACTGAAGCAGTGTGATCCCACCATTCTCATCTCTCAACAGCTTGATGTTTAAGATAACATCAGCTACTCCTAGATCCTTCATCTTAAAACAGCAAGATAAGAAATCCTTAACCTCCTTGATTAAATCAAGTTTGGTTCCAAAGATCAGTATGTCGTCGACATACAAACAAAGAATAACTCCTTCGCCTCCACCATAGCGATAGTACACGCACTTGTCACCATCGTTTACTACAAAGCCGGCAGCAGTTAATGTTATTTCGAACTTCTCATGCCACTCCTTAGGAGCTTGTTTAAGGCCATATAAAGACTTTAATAACTTGCACACCTTTCCTTCCTGACCAGGTACTACAAAACCATCTGGCTGATCCATGTAAATTTCCTCCTTCAACTCTCCATTGAGGAAAGTTGTCTTAACGTCCATTTGATGAACGAGAAGACCATGTGAGGCAGCCAGTGATAGTAGCACCCGAATTGTGGTCAGTCTAGCCACGGGTGAGTAAGTGTCAAAGAAGTCTTCACCTTCTTTCTGGGTATAACCCTTGGCCACAAGTCGTGCCTTGTACTTTTCAATCGTACCATCAGGTCTAAGCTTCTTCTTGAACACCCACTTACATCCTACAGGTTTGCACCCATAAGGATGGTCAGTGATCTCCCAGGTACCGTTAGCTAAGATGAAATCCATCTCGCTACGTACAGCTTCCTTTCAGTAGTCAGCATCAGGAGATGCATAGGCTTCTGAAATAGTCTTGGGTGTGTCATCCATGAGGTACACAATGAAATCATCACCAAAGGACTTTGCAGTCCTCTGTCTCTTACTCCTCACAGGAGTTCCATTGTCACCCTCAACAGGATTCTCAATGTGTTCCATCGCAATGGTGGGTTCAGGAATTACAGTGAATTCCTCACTAGATGGAGTAGGTTGATACGTCTCCAACGTATCTATAATTTTTGATTGCTCCATGCTATATTATCTACTGTTTTGGGAAATATTGGGCTTTATTATCCACTTTTATATTATTTTTGGGACTAACCTATTAACCGGAGGACCAGCCCAGATTTGCTGTATTATGCCTATTTCAGTGTTTTGAAGAAAAGGAATATCAGACGGAGTCGAAACGGGACGAAATCAACTGGAGAAGTTATTTTTGGAAGGAAACACACCTGATGGACTTGGACCCCACGTCAAGGAAGGAACGAGGTGTTCACGAGGGTGGGCCCCCTCCTAGGGCGCGCCCCCTATCTCGTGGGACCCTCGTGGCTCCCCTGATGTACCTCCTGCACCCATATATAGCCACGTGACCTAAAACTTCTAGAAGGCAACATAGATCGGGAGTTCCGCCACCAGAAGCCTCCGTAGCCACAAAAAGTCAATCGGGACCCTGTTCCGGCACCCTGCCGGAGGGGCGAACCCTCACCGGTGGGCATCTTCATCATCCCGGAGCTCTCCATGACGAGGAGGGAGTAGTTCTCCCTCGGGGCTGAGGGTATGTACCAGTAGCTATGTGTTTGATCTCTCTCTCTCGTGTTCTTGAGATGATACGATCTTGATGTATCGCGAGCTTTGCTATTATATTTGGATCCTATGATGTTTCCTCCCCCCTCTGCTCTCTTGTAATGAATTGAGTTTCCCCTTTGAAGTAATCTTATCGGATTGAGTCTTTAAAGATTTGAGAACACTTGATGTATGTCTTGCCGTGGATATCTGTGGTGACAATGGGATACCACGTGCCACTTGATGTATGTTTTGGTGACCAACTTGCGGGTTTCGTGACATTGGGAACCTATGCATAGGGGTTGGCACACGTTTTCGTCGTGATTCTCCGGTAGAACTTTGGGGCACTCTTTGAGATCCTTTGTGTTGGTTGAATAGATGAATCTGAGATTGTGTGATGCATATCGTATAATCATACCAACGGATACTTGAGGTGACATTGGAGTATCTAGGTGACATTAGGGTTTTGATTGATTTGTGTCTTAAGGTGTTATTCTATTACGAACTCTAGGGATGTTTGTGACACTTATAGGAATATCCCAACGGATTGATTGGAAAGAATAACTTTGAGGTGGTTTCGTACCCTACCATAATCTCTTCGTTCGTTCTCCGCTATTAGTGACTTTGGAGTGACTCTTTGTTGCATGTTGAGGGATAGTTATGTGATCCAATTATGTTAGTATTGTTGAGGGAACTTGCACTAGCAAAAGTATGAACCCTAGGCCTTATTTCCACACATTGCAATACCGTTTACGCTCACTTTTATCACTTGCTACCTTGCTGTTTTTATTATTTCAGATTACAAAAACTATTATCTACTATCCATATTGCACTTGTATCACCATCTCTTCGCCGAACTAGTGCACCTATACAATTTACCATTGTATTGGGTGTGTTGGGGACACAAGAGAGTCTTTGTTATTTGGTTGCAGGGTTGCTTAAGAGAGACCATCTTCATCCTACGCCTCCTACGGATTGATAAACCTTGGGTCATCCACTTGAGGGAAATTTGCTATTGTCCTACAAACCTCTGCACTTGGAGGCCCAACAACATCTACAAGAAGAAGGTTGTGTAGTAGACATCAAGCTCTTTTCTGGCGCTGTTGCCGGGGAGGTGAGTGCTTGAAGGTATATCTTTAGATCTTGCAATCGAATCTTTTAGTTTCTTGTTTTATCACTAGTTTAGTCTATAAAACCAAACTGTAAAAATGGAATTGAGTTTGTCTCATATGCTTCACCTTTTTAATATCTTTCGTGAGTATGATGGAAAGGATAATTGTGCTCAAGTGCTAGAAGAAGAAATCTATAAAATGTTTGGCACTAAATATTTGAATGATGAGCATGATTGCAATGTTGTTAGTATGAATTCCTTGAATATCCATGATGCTAATGATATGCAAAGCCACAAGCTTGGGGAAGCTATGTTTGATGAAGATGATATTTTTGTCCCCCAAGTTTTGATGAGCAAATTTATTATGATGAAAGCATGCCTCCTATTTATGATGATTATATTGATGAAAGTAGATTTGGAGAGGTCATGACTTTATTTTGTGATGAATCCACTATTCCGGAAGAGGTTCCAATTGATTATGAGAACAAAGTTGCTATCTATGATGATTATTGTGATGACTTGTATGCTATAAAGAATAATGATATCCATGAAACTTGTCATCATGATTTTAGTTTTCAATTGGATTATGCCTCACATGATAATAATTTTGTTGAGCTTGCTCCCACTACTATTCATGAGAAGAAATTTGCTTATGTGGAGAGTAATAAAATTTCTATGCTTGTAGACCATGAAAAGAATGCTTTATGTGATAGTTATATTGTTGAATTCATTCATGATGCTACTGAAAATTATTATGAGGGAGGAACATATGCTTGTAGGAATTGCAATAATATCAAGTTTCCTCTCTATGTGCTTAAAATCTTAAAGTTATGCTTGCTTTACCCTCCTATGCTAGTTGATTATTGTTCCCACAAGTTGTTTGCTTAAAATCTTAAAGTTATGCTTGTAGGAAGTGGGTTAGACTTAAATGTGCTAGTCATATTCTTCATGATGCTCTCTTTATGTTACAATTCTTATCCTTTATGTGAGCATCGTTGAAATCACCATGCCTAGCTAGGGGCGTTAAACGATAGCGCTTGTTGGGAGGCAACCCAATTTTATTTTTGTTCCTTGCTTTTTGCTCCCTTTTAGTAATAAATAATTCATCTAGCCTCTGTTTATATGTGGTTTTATGCTTTTAATTAGTGTTTGTGCCAAGTAGAACCTTTGGGAAGACTTGGGGGATGTCTTGTTGATCATGCTGTAGAAAACAGAAACTTTAGCGCTCACAAGAATTGCTGCCATTTTTATTTGGAGAGTGATAGAGTTCCATAAGTATGCGTTTGGTCCAGATTACTACAGACTGTTCTGTTTTTGATAGATTCTGTTTTTTATGTGTTGTTTACTTATTTTGATGAATCTATTACTAGTAAAATAGTTTATAAACAATAGATAAGTTGGAATACAGTAGGTTTAACACTAATATAAATAAATAATGAGTTCATTACAGTACCTTGAAGTGGTGTTTTGTTTTCTTATACTAACGGAGCTTACGAGTTTTCTGTTAAGTTTTGTGTTGTGAAGTTTTCAAGTTTTGGGTAAGGATTCGATGGACTATGGAATAAGGAGTGGAAAGAGCCTAAGCTTGGGAATGCCCAAGGCACACCAAGGTAATATTCAAGGACAACCAAGAGCCTAAGCTTGGGGATGCCCCAGAAGGCATCCCCTCTTTCGTCTTCGTTCATCGGTAACTTTACTTGGAGCTATATTTTTATTCGCCACATGATATGTGTTTTGCTTGGAGCGTCAATTTATTTTGTTAGGATTTACTTGCTTTTATTTAGAACAATGTTTTGCATCTTTTATTTCAATAAAAGTGGCATTGATAGCCTTTACTATGCCTATGTTACAAGTATACATGTTGCTGTTTGAAAACAGAAAGTTTACCGCTGTTGCAATAATTCCCTAGAAAAGTCAGAATGTGATAAAATGTTGAAACCTTTTGCATATTAAGCTTTTATAAATTTACTACAGTAGTAATTTTATTTCATAATTTTTGGAGCTAGGGAAGTATGGATGTTGCAGCATTCTTTACAGACTATCCTGTTTAGACAGATTGCTGTTATGTTTGCATTATTTGCATATGGTTGCTTCTTTAATGATTCTATCTGAGGATAGGACTATTAAATATGCAGAGGCATTTAGTATGCAATGTTGAATAATAATTTTAGTGATTTGCTACAGTAGAGTATGATAAGGTTTTTGCAATGGTTTATACTAACTTATCTCACGAGTCCTTGTTGAGTTTTGTGTGGATGAAGCTTTTGAGATTTAGGGAGATCGTGATATGAGAGGAATTAAGGAGACACAAAAGCTCAATCTTGGGGATGCCCAAGGCACCCCAAGATAATATTTCAAGAAGTCTCAAGCGTCTAATCTTGGGGATGCCCCGGTTGGCATCCCACCTTTCTTCTTCAACAATTATCGGTTAGTATCGGTTGATCCTAAGTTTTTGCTTCTTCACATGATGTTTGCTATTCCTAGATGTCATTTCATTTTGCTTTGCTTGATATTTGAATAGAGTACCAAGATCTGAAATTATTAAATGTTAGAGAGTCTTCACATAGTTGCATAATTATTCGACTACTCATTGATCTTCACTTATATCTTCCGGAGTAGTTTGTCGTTTGCTCTAGTGCTTCACTTATATCTTTTAGAGCATGGTGGTAGTTTTATTTTGAAGAAATAGATGAACTCTCATGCCTCACTTATATTATTTTGAGAGTCTTAAATAGCATGGTAATTTGCTTAAAATCCTAATATGCTAGGTATACAAGATTAATAATAAAATTCTCTTATGAATGTGTTGAATACTAAGAGAAGTTTGATACTTGATGATTGTTTTGAGATATGAGGATAGTGATATTAGAGTCATGCTAGTTGAGTAGTTGTGAATTTGAGAGATACTTGTGTTGAAGTTTGTGATTCCCATAGCATGCACGTATGGTGAACCGTTATGTAACGAAATCAGAGCATGATTTATTTATTGATTGTCTTCCTTATGAGTGGCGGTCGGGGACGAGCGATGGTCTTTTCCTACCAATCTATCCCCCTAAGAGCATGCGCGTAATACTTTGTTTTGATAACTAATAGATTTTTGCAACAAGTATGTGAGTTCTTTATGACTAATGTTGAGTCCATGGATTATATGCACTCTCACCCTTCCACCATTGCTAGCCTCTCTAGTACCGCACAACTTTCGCCGGTATCATAAACCCACCATATACCTTCCTCAAAACAGCCACCATACCTACCTATTATGGCATTTCCATAGACATTCCTAGATATATTGCCATGCAACTTTCCACCGTTCCGTCATTACGACACACTCCATCATTGTCATATTGCTAGCATGATCATGTAGTTGACATAGTATTTGTGGCAAAGCCACCGTTCATAATTCTTTCATACTTGTCACTCTTGAGTCATTGCATATCCCGGTACACCGCCGGAGGCATTCATATAGAGTCATACTTTGTTCTAGTATCGAGTTGTATCATTGAGTTGTAAATAAATAGAAGTGTGATGATCATCATTCAATAGAGCATTGTCCCCCCCCCCAAAAGAAAGGCCAAATAAAAAATAAAAAAAATAAAAGGGACAATGCTACTATCCTTTTACCACACTTGTGCTTCAAAGTAGCACCATGTTCTTCATATAGAGAGTCTCATATGTTGTCACTTTCATATACTAGTGGGAATCTTTCATTATAGAACTTGGCTTGTATATTCCAATGATGGGCTTCCTCAAATTGCCCTAGGTCTTCGTGAGCAAGCAAGTTGGATGCACACCCACTAGTTTCTTTTGTTGAGATTTCATACATTTACAGCTCTAGTGCATCCATTGCATGGCAATCCCTACTCACTCACATTGATATCTATTGATGGACATCTCCATAGCCCGTTGATACGCCTAGTTGATGTGAGACTATCTTCTCCCTTTTTGTCTTCTCCACAACCACCATTCTATTCCACCTATAGTGCTATGTCCATGGCTCACGCTCATATATTGCGTGAAGATTGAAAAAGTTTGAGAACATCAAAAGTATGAAACAATTGCTTGGCTTGTCATCGAGGTTGTGCATGATTTAAATATTTTGTGTGGTGAAGATGGAGCATAGCCAGACTATATGATTTTGTAGGGATAACTTTCTTTGGCCATGTTATTTTGAGAAGACGCAATTGCTTTGTTAGTATGCTTGAAGTATTATTATTTTCTTTGTCAATGAAATTTTGTCTTGAATCTTATGGATCTGAATATTCATGCCACAATTAAGAAGAATTACATTGAAATTATGCCAACTAGAATTCCACATCAAAAATTATCTTTTTATCATTTACCTACTCGAGGACGAGCAGGAATTAAGCTTGGGGATGCTTGATACGTCTCCAACGTATCTATAATTTTTGATTGCTCCATGCTATATTATCTACTGTTTTGGGCAATATTGGGCTTTATTATCCACTTTTATATTATTTTTGGGACTAACCTATTAACCGGAGGCTCAGCCCAGATTTGCTGTTTTATGCCTATTTCAGTGTTTTGAAGAAAAGGAATATCAGACGGAGTCGAAACGGAACGAAATCAACTGGAGAAGTTATTTTTGGAAGGAAACACACCTGATGGACTTGGACCCCACGTCATGGATGGAACGATGTTCTCACGAGGGTGGGGGTGCCCCCTAGGGCGCCCCCCTGTCTCGTGGGACCCTCGTGGCTCCCCTGACGTACCTCCTGCACCCATATATACCCACGTGACCTAAAACTTCCAGAAGGCAACATAGATCGGGAGTTCCGCCGCCAGAAGCCTCCGTAGCCACCAAAAGTCAATCGGGACTCTGTTCTGGCACCCTGCCGGAGGGGGGAACCCTCACTGGTGGGCATCTTCATCATCCCGGAGCTCTCCATGACGAGGAGGGAGTGGTTCTCCCTCGGGGCTAAGGGTATGTACCAGTAGCTATGTGTTTGATCTCTCTCTCTCTCGTGTTCTTGAGATGATACGATCTTGATGTATCGTGAGCTTTGCTATTATATTTGGATCCTATGATGTTTCCTCCCCCCTCTACTCTCTTGTAATGAATTGAGTTTCCCCTTTGAAGTAATCTTATCGGATTGAGTCTTTAAAGACTTGAGAACACTTGATGTATGTTTTGCCGTGGATATCTGTGATGACAATGGGATACCACGTGCCACTTGATGTATGTTTTGGTGACCAACTTGCGGGTTTCATGACATTGGGAACCTATGCATAGGGGTTGGCACACGTTTTCATCGTGATTCTCCGGTAGAACTTTGGGGCACTCTTTGAGGTCCTTTGTGTTGGTTGAATAGATGAATCTGAGATTGTGTGATGCATATCGTATAATCATACCCACGGATACTTGAGGTGACATTGGAGTATCTAGGTGACATTAGGGTTTTGATTGATTTGTGTCTTAAGGTGTTATTCTAGTACGAACTCTAGGGCTGTTTGTGACACTTATAGGAAGAGCCCAACGGATTGATTGGAAAGAATAACTTTGAGGTGGTTTCGTACCCTACCATAATCTCTTCGTTCGTTCTCTGCTATTAGTGACTTTGGAGTGACTCTTTGTTGCAGGTTGAGGGATAGTTATGTGATCCAATTATGTTAGTATTGTTGAGGGAACTTGCACTAGCGAAAGTATGAACCCTAGGCCTTATTTCCATACATTGCAATACCGTTTACGCTCACTTTTATCACTTACTACCTTGCTGTTTTTATTATTTCAGATTACAAAAACTATTATCTACTATCCATATTGCACTTGTATCACCATCTCTTCGCCGAACTAGTGCACCTATACAATTTACCATTATATTGGGTGTGTTGGGGACACAAGAGACTCTTTGTTATTTGGTTGCAGGGTTGCTTGAGAGAGACCATCTTCATCCTACGCCTCCTACGGATTGATAAACCTTAGGTTATCCACTTGAGGGAAATTTGGTACTGTCCTACAAACATCTGCACTTGGAGGCCCAACAACATCTACAAGAAGAAGGTTGTGTAGTAGACATCATAGGTATCTCCTGATTTGATGAACTCGACATATCCTTCATAGGAAATATGTCCTCAAAGAAAGTTGCATCATTCGACTCCATAATCGTACCAACATGCATGTCGGATACCTCAGATTTTATTATCAAAAATCTATAGCCGATGTTATGAAAAGCATAGCCCAGAAGAACACAATCCACGGTTTTTAGTCCAAGCTTGCGCTTCTTGGGAATTGGTATATTGACTTTCGCCAAACAACCCCAAGTACGTAGGTAAGAGAGTTTCGATCTTTTCCTTTCCAAATCCTCAAACGGAGTCATGGTCTTATGCTTTGTGGGAACTCGGTTTAGGACATGACACGCAGTCATTAGCGCCTCCCCCCACCATTCCTTGGAAAGATCCGATGTGTCTAACATGGTGTTAACCATATCAGTTAGAGTTCGGTTCTTTCTTTCGGCTACCCCATTTGACTGAGGTGAGTAGGGAGGCGTCCTCTCATGGATTATACCATGTTCCGCACAAAACAGATCAAATTCATTGGAAAAATACTCTCCACCACGATCGGACCTAAGCCGTTTAATTTTTTGATCAAGTTGGTTCTCTGCCTCAGCTTATAGTTTTTGAAAAAAGTTAAAGCATCATCTTTTGATTTCAGGAGATACACATAACAATATCTAGTGGAGTCATCAATCAACGTCATGAAGTATCTCTTTCCACCTTTTGTCAACACGCCATTCATCTCACAAAGATCAGAATGTATAAGCTCTAGTGCCGCCAAGTCTCTTGCCTCTGCAGTCTTATGGGACTTGCGAGGTTGCTTAGCTTGCACACATACTTGACATTTAGATCCTTTGACATTAGAGATTTTCGGAATTAAATTCATATTGGATAGCCGCGTCATGCAACCAAAGTTAATGTGACAAAGTCGTGAATGCCAAATATCAGACTCATTGTTGTGGCAAACATTATTAATAACTTTAGTGCAAATATCTGACAAAGACAGGCGGAACAAGCCTCCGCTCTCATAGCCTTTTTCAACAAATTGTCCATACTTAGAAATTACAACTTTATTGGATTCGAAAACCAACTTAAAACCATCTCTACATAAACGGGAACCGCTAACGAGATTTTTATTTATGGACGACACATGATGAACGTTCTTCAGACGCACAGTCTTCCCCGAAGTAAACTTCATATCGACCGTACCAACACCTCGAACGATGGCATGTGACCCGTTCCCCATCAGCAAGGGTGAAGTCCCTGTTGCCTAGTAAGAAGAAAACATGGAGGCGTCAGCACAAAGATGTACATTGGCACCGGTGTCAATTAACCAATAAGGGGATTGAAATACCGAAAGGATGGTAGGAAAAATACCGTACCCTGATTCCTTCATATCAATATCACCGATGACAACATTAGCGGACTTGCCGCTCTTCTCATGTTCGCGCTCCTCAAAGCGGTTAGGACACTTCGGAGCCCAGTGATTAGGATCACCGCAGACATGGCAAAGTCCCTTCCCCTTCTTATGAGAATTCTTCTTGAAGTTGGTAGAATGTGATGGCTTGTTCTTTGTATCAAACTTGCCTTTGCCCTGAATTTTGTTCTTATTGTTTTTGAACTTGTTGGGCTGGGAGTTCTTCTTCTGTACCATGTGGGCACTAGAACCTCCCTCAGCAACTCGAGCACGTGTGTCCTTTGCTCTCGCCTTCTCTTCAACATCAAGAGTACCAATGAGATCTGATACGTCTCCAACGTATCTATAATTTTTGATTGCTCCATGATATATTATCTACTGTTTTGGGCAATATTGGGCTTTATTATCCACTTTTATATTATTTTTGAGACTAACCTATTAACCGGAGGCCCAGCCCAGATTTGTTGTTTTATGCCTATTTTAGTGTTTTGAAGAAAAGGAATATCAGACGGAGTAGAAACGGAACGAAATCAACTGGAGAAGTTATTTTTGGAAGGAAACACACCTGATGGACTTGGACCCCAGGTCAAGGAAGGAACGAGGTGCTCACGAGGGTGGAGGGCGTGCCCCCTGCCTCGTGGGGCCCCCATGGCTCCCCTGACGTGCTTCTTCTGCCTATATAACTCCATATACCCTAAAACTTCCAGAACGGATAATAGATCGGGAGTTCCGCCGCCAGAAGCCTCCGTAGCCACCGAAAGCCAATCTAGACCCATTCCGGCACCCTATCGGAGGGGGAATCCCTCTCTGGTGGCCATCTTCATCATCCCGGAGCTCTCCATGACGAGGAGGGAGTAGTTCTCCCTCGGGGCTGAGGGTATGTACCAGTAGCTATGTGTTTGATCTCTCTCTCGTGTTCTTGAGACGATACGATCTTGATGTATCGCGAGCTTTGCTATTATAGTTGGATCTTATGTTTCTCCTCCCCTTCTACTCTCTTGTAATGAATTGAGTTTCCCCTTTGAAGTTATCTTATCGGATTAAGTCTTTAAAGATTTGAGAACACTTGATGTATGTCTTGCCGTGGATATCTGTGGTGACAATGGGATATCACGTGATTCACTTGATGTATGTTTTGGTGATCAACTTGTGGGTTCCGCCCATGAACCTATGCATAGGGATTGGCACACGTTTTCATCGTGATTCTCTGGTAGAACTTTGGGGCACTCTTTGAGGTTCTATGTGTTGGTTGAATAGATGAATTGAGATTGTGTGATGCATATCGTATAATCATGCCCACGGATACTTGAGGTGACAATGGAGTATCTAGGTGACATTAGGGTTTTGGTTGATTTGTGTCTTAAGGTGTTATTCTAGTACGAACTCTAGGGCTGTTTGTGACACTTATAGGAATAGCCCAACGGATTGATTGGAAAGAATAACTTTGAGGTGGTTTCGTACCCTGCCATAATTTCTTCGTTCGTTCTCCGCTATTAGTGACTTTGGAGTGACTCTTTGTTGCATGTTGAGGGATAGTTATGTGATCCAATTATGTTAGTATTGTTGAGGGAACTTACACTAGTGAAAGTATGAACCCTAGGCCTTATTTCCACACATTGCAATACCGTTTACGCTCACTTTTATCATTAGTTATCTTGCTGTTTTTATATTTTCAGATTACAAAAACTATTATCTACTATCCATATTGCACTTGTATCACCATCTCTTCGCCGAACTAGTGCACCTATACAATTTACCATTGTATTGGGTGTGTTGGGGACACAAGAGACTCTTTGTTATTTGGTTGCAGGGTTGCTTGAGAGAGACCATCTTCATCATACGCCTCCTACGGATTGATAAACCTTAGGTCATCCACTTGAGGGAAATTTGCTACTGTCCTACAAATCTCTGCACTTGGAGGTCCAACAACATCTACAAGAAGAAGGTTGTGTAGTAGACATCAAGCTCTTTTCTGGCGCCGTTGCCAGGGAGGTGAGTGCTTGAAGGTATATCTTTAGATCTTGCAATCGAGTCTTTTAGTTTCTTGTTTTATTGCTAGTTTAGTTTATAAAACTATAAAAAATGAAATTGAGTTTGTCTCATACACTTCACCTTTTTAATATCTTTTGTGAGTATGATGGAAAGGATAATTGTGCTCAAGTGCTAGAAGAAGAAATCTATAAAATGTTTGGCACTAAATATTTGAATGATGAGCATGATTGCAATGTTGCTAGTATGAATTCCTTGAATATCCATGATGCTAATGATATGCAAAGCCACAAGCTTGGGGAAGCTATGTTTGATGAAGATGATATTTTTTGTTCCCCAAGCTTTGATGAGCAAATTTATTATGATGAAAGCATGCCTCCTATTTATGATGATTATTGTGATGACATGTATACTTTAAATAATAATGATAACCATGAAACTTGTCATCTTAATCTTAATTTTCAATCACATAATAGTTATTTTGTTGAGTTTGCTCCCACTATTATTCATGAGAAGAAATTTGCTTATGTGGAGAGTAGTAAATTTTCTATGCTGGTAGATCATGAAAAGAATGCTTTAGGTGCTGGTTATATTGTTGAATTCATTCATGATGCTACTGAAAATTATTATGAGGGAGTAATATATGCTTGTAGGAATTGCAATAATACCAAGTTTCCTCTCTATGTGCTTAAAGTTTTGAAGTTACGCTTGTTTTACCTTCCTATGCAAGTTGATTCTTGTTCCCATAAGTTGTTTGCTCATAAAATACCTATGCATAGGAAGTGGGTTAGACTTAAATGTGCTAGTCATATTCCTCATGATGCTCTCTTTATATTACAGTTCTTATCTTTTATGTGAGCATTATTAAAATCATCATGCCTAGCTAGGGGCATTAAACGATAGCGCTTGTTGGGAGGCAACCCAACTTTATTTTTATTCCTTGCTTTTTGTTTATGTTTAGTAATAAATAATTCATCTATCCTCTATTTATATGTGGTTTTATGATTTTAATTAGTGTTTGTGCCAAGTAGAACCTTTGGGAAGACTTGGGTGAAGTCTTGTTGATCATGCTGTAAAAAACAGAAACTTTAGCGCTCACGAGAACTGCTGTCATTTTTATTTGGAGAGTGATATTTAGTTAATTCTTTTTGCAGATTATTAATATATAAATTCCTCAGGTCCAGCAATTTATTTTAGAATTTTATGAGTTCCATAAGTATATCTTTGATCCAGATTACTACAGACTGTTCTGTTTTTGACAGATTCTGTTTTCGATGTGTTATTTACTTATTTTGATGAATCTATGGCTAGTAAAATAGTTTATAAACCATAGAGAAGTTGGAATACAGTAGGTTTAACACCAGTATAAATAAATAATTAGTTCATTACAGTACCTTGAAGTGGTGATTTATTTTCTTATACTAACGGAGCTTACGAGTTTTCTGTTAAGTTTTGTGTTGTGAAGTTTTCAATTTTTGGGTAAGGATTCGATGGACTATGGAATAAGGAGTGGCAAGAGCCTAAGCTTGGGGATGCCCGAGGCACCCCAAGGTAATATTCAAGGACAACCAAGAGCCTAAGCTTGGGGATGCCCCGGAAGGCATCCCCTCTTTCGTCTTCGTTCATCGGTAACTTTACTTGGAGCTATATTTTTATTTACCACATGATATGTGTTTTGCTTGGAGCGTCAATTTATTTTGTTAGGATTTGCTTTCTGTTATTTAGAACAATGTTTTGCATCTTTTATTTCAATAAAAGTGGCATTGATAGCCTTTACTATGCCTATGTTACAAGTATACATGTTGCTGTTTGAAAACAGAAAGTTCACCGCTGTTGCAATAATTCCCTAGAAAAGTCAGAATGTGATAAAATGTTGAAACCTTTTGCATATTAAGATCTGATAAATTTACTACAGTGGGAATTTTATTTCATAATTTTTGGAGCTAGGGAAGTATGGATGTTGCAGCATTCTTTACAGACTATCCTGTTTAGACAGATTGCTGTTATGTTTGCATTGTTTGCATATGGTTGCTTCTTTAATGATTATTTTTTAGGACAGGACTATTAAATATGCAGAGGCATTTAGTATGCAATGTTTAATAATAATTTTAGTGATTTGCTACAGTAGAGCATGATAAAGTTTTGGCAATGGTTTATACTAACTTATCTCACGAGTCCTTGTTGAGTTTTGTGTGGATGAAGCTTTTGAGATTTAGGGAGACCTTGATATGAGAGAAATTAAGGAGACACAAAATATCAAGCTTGGGGATGCCCAAGGCACCCCAAGATAATATTTTAAGAAGTCTCAAGCATTTAATCTTGGGGATGCCCCTGTTGGCATCCCACCTTTCTTCTTCAATAATTATCGGTTAGTTTCGGTTGGTCCTAAGTTTTTGCTTATTCACATGATGTTTGCTATTCTTAGAATGTCATTTTCTTTTGCTTTGCTTGCTGTTTGAATATAATACCAAGATCTGAAATTATTAAATGTTAGAGAGTCTTCACACAGTTGCATAATTATTCGACTACTCATTGATCTTCACTTATATCTTTCGGAGTAGTTTGTTGTTTGCTCTAGTACTTCACTTATATCTTTTAGAGCATGGTGGTAGTTTTATTATGAAGAAATAGATGAACTCTCATGCTTCACTTATATTATTTTGAGAGTTTTAAATAGCATGGTAATTTGCTTAAAATCCTAATATGCTAGGTATTCAAGAATAATAAAATTCTCTTATGAGTGTGTTGAATACTATGAGAAGTTTGATACTTGATAATTGTTTTGAGATATGGAGATGATGATATTAGAGTCTTGCTAGTTGAGTGGTTATGAATTTGAGAAATACTTGTGTTGAAGTTTGTGATTCCCGTAGCATGCACGTATGGTGAACCGTTATGTGATGAAGTCGGAGCATGATTTATTTATTTATTGTCTTCCTTATGAGTGGCGGTCGGGGATGAGCGATGGTCTTTTCCTACCAATCTATCCCCCTAGGAGCATGCGCGTAGTGCTTTGTTTCGATAACTAATAGATTTTTGCAATAAGTATGTGAGTTCTTTATGACTAATGTTGAGTCCATGGATTATACGCACTCTCACCTTTCCACCATTGCTAGCCTCTCTAGTACCGTGCAACTTTCGCCGGTACCATAAACCCATCATACCTACCTATTATGGCATTTCCATAGCCATTCCGAGATATATTGCCATGCAACTTCCCACCATTCCGTTCATCATGACACATTCATCATTGTCATATTGCTTAGCATGATCATGTAGTTGACATCGTATTTGTGGCAAAGCCACCATTCATAATTATTCATACATGTCACTCATGCATCATTGCACATCCCGGTACACCGCCGGAGGCATTCATATAGAGTCATACTTTGTTCTAGTATCGAGTTGTATTATTGAGTTGTAAATAAATAGAAGTGTGATGATCATCATTCAATAGAGCATTGTCCCCCCCCCCCAAAATGAAAGGCCAAATAAAAAAAAGAAAGGCCAAACAAAAAAATAAAAAATAATAATAAAAGGGACAATGCTACTATCCTTTTACCACACTTGTGCTTCAAAGTAGCACCATGATCTTCATGATAGAGAGTCTCCTATGTTGTCACTTTCATATACTAGTGAGAATATTTCATTATAGAACTTGGCTTGTATATTCCAATGATGGGATTCCTCAAAATGCCCTAGGTCTTCGTGAGCAAGCAAGTTGGATGCACACACAGTTAGTTTCTTTTGAGCTTTCATAAATTTATAACTCTAGTGCATCCGTTGCATGGCAATCCCTACTCACTCACATTGATATCTGCTGATGGGCATTTCCATAGCCCGTTGATACGCCTAGTTGATGTGAGACTATCTTCTCCTTTTTGTCTTCTCCACAACCACCATTCTATTCCACCTATAGTGCTATATCCATGGCTCACGCTCATGTATTGCGTGAAGATTGAAAAAGTTTGAGAACATCAAAAGTATGAAACAATTGCTTGGCTTGTCATCAGGGTTGTGCATGATTTAAATATTTTGTGTGGTGAAGATGGAGCATAGCCAGACTATATGATTTTGTAGGGATAGCTCTCTTTGGCCATGTTATTTTGAGAAGACATAATTGCTTAGTTAGTATGCTTGAAGTATTATTGTTTTTATATCAATATTAAACTTTTGTCTTGAATCTTTCGGATCTGAATATTCATATCACAAGTAAGAAAAATTACATTGAAATTATGCCAACTAGCATTCCACATCAAAAATTATCTTTTTTTATCATTTACCTACTCGAGGACGAGCAGGAATTAAGCTTGGGGATGCTATATTATCTACTATTTTGGGCAATATTGGGCTTTATTATCCACTTTTATATTATTTTTGGGACTAAGCTATTAACCGGAGGCACAACCCAGATTTGCTGTTTTATGCCTATTTCAGTGGTTTGAAGAAAAGGAATATCAGACGGAGTCGAAACGGAACGAAATCAACTGGAGAAGTTATATTTGGAAGGAAACACACCTGGTGGACTTGGACCCCACGTCAAGGAAGGAACGAGGTGCTCACGAGGGTGCCCCCCCAGGGCGCGCCCCCTGCCTCGTGGGGCCCCCGTGGCTCCCCTGACGTGCTTCTTCTGCCTATATAACTCCATATACCCTAAAACTTCCAGAACGGATAATAGATCGGGAGTTCTGCCGCCAGAAGTCTCCGTAGCCACCAAAAGCCAATCTAGACCCGTTCCGGCACCCTGCCGGAGGGGGAATCCTTCTCCGGTGGCCATCTTCATCATCCCGGTGCTCTCCATGACGAGGAGGGAGTAGTTCTCCCTCAGGGCTAAGGGTATGTACCAGTAGCTATGTGTTTGATCTCTCTCTCTCTCGTGTTCTTGAGATGATACGATCTTGATGTATCGCGAGCTTTGCTATTATAGTTGGATCTTATGTTTCTCCTCCCCCTCTACTCTCTTGTAATGAATTGAGTTTCCCCTTTGAAGTTATCTTATCGGATTGAGTCTTTAAAGATTTGAGAACACTTGATGTATGTCTTGCCGTGGATATCTGTGGTGACAATGGGATATCACGTGATTCACTTAATGTATGTTTTGGTGACCAACTTGCGGGTTCCGCCCATGAACCTATGCATAGGGGTTGGCACACGTTTTTGTCGTGATTCTCCGGTAGAACTTTGGGGCACTCTTTGAGGTTCTATGTGTTGGTTGAATAGATGAATTGAGATTGTGTGATGCATATCGTATAGTCATGCCCATGGATACTTGAGGTGACAATGGAGTATCTAGGTGACATTAGAGTTTTGGTTGATTTGTGTCTTAAGGTGTTATTCTAGTACGAACTCTAGGGCTGTTTGTGACACTTATAGGAATAGCCCAACGGATTGATTGAAAAGAATAACTTTGAGGTGGTTTCGTACCCTACCATAATCTCTTCATTCGTTCTCCGCTATTAGTGACTTTGGAGTGACTCTTTGTTTCATGTTGAGGGATAGTTATGTGATCCAATTATGTTAGTATTGTTGAGGGAACTTACACTAGTGAAAGTATGAACCCTAGACCTTATTTTCACACATTGCAATACCGTTTACGCTCACTTTTATCATTAGTTATCTTGCTGTTTTTATATTTTCAGATTACAAAAACTATTATCTACTATCCATATTGCACTTGTATCACCATCTCTTCGCCGAACTAGTGCATCTATACAATTTACCATTGTATTGGGTGTGTTGGGGACACAAGAGACTCTTTGTTATTTGACTGCAGGGTTGCTTGAGAGAGACCATCTTCATCATACGCCTCCTACGGATTGATAAACCTTAGGTCATCCACTTGAGGGAAATTTGCTACTGTTCTACAAACCTCTGCACTTGGAGGCCCAACAACGTCTACAAGAAGAAGGTTGTGTAGTAGACATCAAGATCCGCAACGGAAAACTCTTGTCTCTTGTGTTTCAGGGAAGTAGCAAAATTGTTCCACGAAGGTGGAATCTTGGCAATGATGCCTCCGGCAACAAATTTGTCCGGCAACACACACTTGAAGTACTCAAGTTCTTTTGCGAGCGACTGTATCTCATGAGCCTGCTGTACAACAAGGCGCTCATCAGTCATCTTGTAGTCATAGAATTGCTTCATGACGTACAACTCGCTGCCGGCGTCCGAGGCACCAAACTTGGCCTCGAGCGCAGCCCACATGTTCTTGTCGTTGTCAAACGACATATACGAATCCACAATGGAGTCAACAAGAACACTCAGAAGAGCGCCTTTAAAGAGGGTATCGATCTTCTCAAAAGCTTTCAGCTGTGCTGGATTAAGATCGCCCTCAGGCTTGCCCTTGGTGGCGTCATAGCAGCCCATGGTCTGAAACCAGTAGACTGCTCTCGTGCGCTACCTCTTATATTGCGCCCCTTAAAGGCAGGCGGCTTCAGATGCGCAGCAAAACCACTCGAAGTAAATTGCCTATAATCAGGTTTTTGGATTGTTGGAAACATGAGCAAGTTACTACGAGATTTAATCCGAATAATTAGAAGATAAATCATGACTACAGTAGTAGAGATTAAACTAATCATGCGAACTAGCATAGCAGATGAACAGATCACATCTAGGGCACATACTAGAAACATGAATTCCACCACGATCTCGAATAGGAAGGATAGAATCACATACGGTGCAGCGGGAGCAGCACCGCCGGTGTTGACATTGTCTCCCATGTCGTCGAGGATGAGGTTGCCGAGGTCGGGGAAGAAGTCGTCGTTCGCGAAGTCGTCGCTGCCAGCAGTCGCGCGAGTGCGCTCCCCAAAAACCTGATCGCCCCTCTCCCATACAGGATCACGAGAGGCGGGGTTCCGGAGGCCTGCTGTCCCTTCTCCCGGTGCACGCCGAAAGGAGGGATGGAGAAGGCTTGCTTGGCGGCGCAATGATCTGGAACGGTGGTGAGAAACCATACGAAGCGGCGGCGGCTAGGGTAGACGTCTGCCTGACTATATAGTGCGGGCCGGGTAGGTCGTGGGAGTAAACCCCACGTCCGAGTCGTCACGATCCAAAAGAATCAGAAATGGTTCAGTAATTAACGCGTCCGTTAATTATTAATTAATGACTCATTAATTTTTCCCGAGCAGCAAAAATATAGACAACGTGCATAGCTCTGTCCTCGGCTCGGCTCAATCCCGCAACCCGCGTCGCGTCGCGTCGCGTCATGACGAGCCGTGGTGAGCGAGGAGGAGGAGCGCGCGTGTAGGTCTCCTCTTCTCATGCTCATACAAGTGGTAGAAGAGCTCACATTATAAAGAGGTGCAACTCTCTCTCAACTTCCGGGGTGGGACCAAACTTTAGCCTCAGTCACTCCACTCACATGTGTGCATGAATGGGCCAAGAGAATTTCAGAATTTTAATTGGGCTTTGGGCCAAAGGCCTACTAGCAAAATTCCAACAATTGAAACATATTATTTGAGATCAACACTCAATGATCAAACAAATTAGATAAAATGTATTAAATGTTGGGTTTCGTAGTAATTTCAAGATTTTCCTACGCACACGCAAGATCATGTGATGCATAGCAACGAGGGGGAGAGTGTTGTCTACGTACCCAACGCAGACCGACTGCGGAAGCGCTGACACGACGTAGAGGAAGTAGTCGTACGTCTTCACGATCCAACCGATCAAGCACCGAAACTACGGCACCTCCGAGTTCGAGCACACGTTCAGCTCGATGACGATCCACGGACTCCGATCCAGCAAAGTGTCGGGGAAGAGTTCCGTCAGCACGACGGCATGGTGACGATCTTGATGTACTACAGCAGCAGGGCT
The DNA here is from genome assembly GCF_003073215.2 of Triticum urartu. Classification (NCBI taxonomy): domain Eukaryota; kingdom Viridiplantae; phylum Streptophyta; class Magnoliopsida; order Poales; family Poaceae; genus Triticum; species Triticum urartu. Next base: position 186,104,133 of record NC_053023.1, read on the forward strand.
TCGCCGAAACTCCGCTACAGTATTATCGAGGTATATGGTGGCAGGGGGCACCGCACACGGCTAAGGAATAGATCACGTGGATCAACTTGTGTGTTCTAGGGTGCCTCTACCTCAGTATATAAAGGAGCCAAGGGGGGAGGGGGGCGCCGGCCAGGGAGAGAGCGCGCAGGAGGAGTCCTACTCCTTCCGGGAGTAGGACTCCCCCCCAATCCTATTCCAACTAGGATTCCCAAGGGGGGAGAGAGAGAGAGAGAGGGGGGCCGGCCACCTTCTCCTAGTCCTAATAGGACTAGGGGAGGGGGAAGTGGCGCAGCCACCTTGGGCTGCCCCTTTCTCCTTTCCACTAAGGCCCATGAAGGCCCATATGGCTCCCGGGGGGTTTCGGTAACCTCCCGGTAACCCGGTAAAATCCCGATTTCACCCGGAACACTTCCGATATCCAAACATAGGCTTCCAATATATCAATCTTTACGTCTCGACCATTTCGAGACTCCTCGTCATGTCCGTGATCACATCCGGGACTCCGAACAACCTTCGGTACATCAAAATGCATAAACTCATAATATAACTGTCATCGTAACCTTAAGCGTGCGGACCCTACGGGTTCGAGAACAATGTAGACATGACCGAGACACGTCTCCGGTCAATAACCAATAGCGGGACCTGGATGCCCATATTGGCTCCTACATATTCTACGAAGATCTTTATCGGTCAGACCGCAACAACATACGTTGTTCCCTTTGTCATCGGTATGTTACTGCCGAGATTCGATCGTCGGTATCCAATACCTAGTTCAATCGTTACCGGCAAGTCTCTTTACTCGTTCCGTAATACATCATCTCACAACTAACATATTAGTTGCAATGCTTGCAAGGCTTAAGTGATGTGCATTACCGAGAGGGCCCAGAGATACCTCTCCGACAATCGGAGTGACAAATCCTAATCTCGAAATACGCCAACCCAACATCTACCTTTGGAGACACCTGTAATGCTCCTTTATAATCACCCAGTTACGTTGTGACGTTTGGTAGCACCCAAAGTGTTCCTCCGGCAAACGGGAGTTGCATAATCTCATAGTCATAGGAACATGTATAAGTCATGAAGAAAAGCAATAGCAACATACTAAACGATCGGGTGCTAAGCTAATGGAATGGGTCATGTCAATCAGATCATTCAACTAATGATGTGACCTCGTTAATCAAATAACAACTCTTTGTTTATGGTTAGGAAACATAACCATCTTTGATTAACGAGCTAGTCAAGTAGAGGCATACTAGTGACACTTTGTTTGTCTATGTATTCACACATGTATTATGTTTCCGGTTAATACAATTCTAGCATGAATAATAAACATTTATCATGATATAAGGAAATAAATAATAACTTTATTATTGCCTCTAGGGCATATTTCCTTCAGTCTCCCACTTGCACTAGAGTCAATAATCTAGATTACACAGTAATGATTCTAACACCCATGGAGCCTTGGTGCTGATCATGTTTTGCTCGTGGAAGAGGCTTAGTCAACGGGTCTGCAACATTCAGATCCGTATGTATCTTGCAAATCTCTATGTCTCCCACCTGGACTAGATCCCGGATGGAGTTGAAGCGTCTCTTGATGTGTTTGGTCCTTTTGTGAAATCTGGATTCCTTTGCCAAGGCAATTGCACCAGTATTGTCACAAAAGATTTTCATTGGACCCGATGCATTAGGTATGACACCTAGATCGGATATGAACTCCTTCATCCAGACTCCTTCGTTCGCTGCTTCCGAAGCAGCTATGTACTCCGCTTCACATGTAGATCCCGCTACGACGCTTTGTTTAGAACTGCACCAACTGACAGCTCCACCGTTTAATGTAAACACGTATCCGGTTTGCGATTTAGAATCGTCCGGATCAGTGTCAAAGCTTGCATCAACGTAACCTTTTACGGTGAGCTCTTTGTCACCTCCATATACGAGAAACATATCCTTAGTCCTTTTCAGGTATTTCAGGATGTTCTTGACCGCTGTCCAGTGATCCACTCCTGGATTACTTTGGTACCTCCCTGCTAAACTTATAGCAAGGCACACATCAGGTCTGGTACACAACATTGCATACATGATAGAGCCTATGGCTGAAGCATAGGGAACATCTTTCATTTTCTCTCTATCTTCTGCAGTGGTCGGGCATTGAGTCTTACTCAACTTCACACCTTGTAACACAGGCAAGAACCCTTTCTTTGCTTGATCCATTTTGAACTTCTTCAAAACTTTGTCAAGGTATGTGGTTTGTGAAAGTCCAATTAAGCGTTTTGATCTATCTCTATAGATCTTAATGCCTAATATGTAAGCAGCTTCACCGAGGTCTTTCATTGAAAAACTCTTATTCAAGTATCCCTTTATGCTATCCAGAAATTCTATATCATTTCCAATAGTAATATGTCATCCACATATAATATCAGAAATGCTACAGAGCTCCCACTCACTTTCTTGTAAATACAGGCTTCTCCGAAAGTCTGTATAAAACCAAATGCTTTGATCACACTATCAAAACGTTTATTCCAACTCCGAGAGGCTTGCACCAGTCCATAAATGGATCGCTGGAGCTTGCACACTTTGTTAGCTCCCTTTGGATCGACAAAACCTTCCGGTTGCATCATATACAACTCTTCTTCCAGAAATCCATTCAGGAATGCAGTTTTGACATCCATCTGCCAAATTTCATAATCATAAAATGCGGCAATCTAACATGATTCGGACGGACTTAAGCATCGCTACGGGTGAGAAGGTCTCATCGTAGTCAATCCCTTGAACTTGCCGAAAACCTTTTGCGACAAGTCGAGCTTTGTAGACAGTAACATTACCATCAGCGTCAGTCTTCTTCTTAAGATCCATTTATTCTCAATTCTTGCCGATCATCGGGCAAGTCAACCAAAGTCCATACTTTGTTCTCATACATGGATCCCATCTCAGATTTCATGGCTTCAAGCCATTTTGCGGAATCTGGGCTCACCATCGCTTCTTCATAGTTCGTAGGTTCATCATGATCTAGTAGCATGACTTCCAGAACAGGATTACCGTACCACTCTGGTGCGGATCTTACTCTGGTTGATCTACGAGGTTCAGTAGTATCTTGTTCTGAAGTTCCATGACCATTATCATTAGCTTCCTCACTTATTGGTGTAGGTGTCACAGAAACAGGTTTCTGTGATGCACTACTTTCCAATAAGGGAGCAGGTACAGTTACCTCGTCAAGTTCTACTTTCCTCCCACTCACTTCTTTCGAGAGAAACTCCTTCTCTAGAAAGTTTCCGAACTTAGCAACAAAAGTCTTGCCTTCGGATCTGTGATAGAAGGTGTATCCAATAGTTTCCTTTGGATATCCTATGAAGACACATTTCTCCGATTTGGGTTCGAGCTTATCAGGTTGAAGCTTTTTCACATAAGCATCGCAGCCCCAAACTTTCAGAAACGACAACTTTGGTTTCTTGCCAAACCATAGTTCATAAGGCGTCGTCTCAACGGATTTTGATGGTGCCCTATTTAACATGAATGCGGCCGTCTCTAAAGCATAACCCCAAAACGATAGCGGTAAATTAGTAAGAGACATCATAGATCGCACCATATCTAGTAAAGTACGATTACAACGTTCGGACACACCATTACGCTGTGGTGTTCCGGGTGGCGTGAGTTGCGAAAACTATTCCACAGTTTTTCAAATGTACACCAAACTCGTAACTCAAATATTCTCCTCCACGATCAGATCGTAGAAACTTTATTTTCTTGTTACGATGATTTTCAACTTCACTCTGAAATTCTTTGAACTTTTCAAATGTTTCAGACTTATGTTTCATTAAGTAGATATACCCATATCTGCTTAAATCATCTGTGAAGGTGAGAAAATAACGATATCCGCCACGAGCCTCAATATTCATCGGACCACATACATCTGTATGTATGATTTCCAACAAATCTGTTGCTCTCTCCATAGTACCGGAGAACGGTGTTTTAGTCATCTTGCCCATGAGGCACGGTTCGCAAGTACCAAGTGATTCATAATCAAGTGGTTCCAAAAGTCCATCAGTATGGAGTTTCTTCATGCGCTTTACACCGATATGACCTAAACGACAGTGCCACAAATAAGTTGCACTTTCATTATCAACTCTGCATCTTTTGGCTTCAACATTATGAATATGTGTATTACTACTATCGAGATTCAATAAAAATAGACCACTCTTCAAGGTGCATGACCATAAAAGATATTACTCATATAAATAGAACAACCATTATTCTCTGATTTAAATGAATAACCGTCTCGCATCAAACAAGATCCAGATATAATGTTCATGCTCAACGCTGGCACCAAATAACAATTATTTAGGTCTAATACTAATCCCGAAGGTAGATGTAGAGGTAGCGTCCGACCGCGATCACATCGACTTTGGAACCATTTCCCACGTGCATCGTCACCTCGTCCTTTGCAGTGTTCGCTTAATTCGTAGTCCCTGTTTCGAGTTGCAAATATTAGCAACAGAACCAGTATCAAATACCCAGGTGCTACTGCGAGCTCTAGTAAGGTACACATCAATAACATGTATATCACATATACCTTTGTTCACCTTGCCATCCTTCTTATCCGCCAAATACTTGGGGCAGTTCCGCTTCCAGTGACCAGTCTGCTTGCAGTAGAAGCACTCAGTTTCAGGCTTAGGTCCAGACTTGGGTTTCTCTGAGCAGCAACTTGCTTGCCGTTCTTCTTGAAGTTTCCCTTCTTCTTCCCTTTGCCCTTTTTCTTGAAACTAGTGGTCTTGTAACCATCAACACTTGATGCTCCTTCTTGATTTCTACCTCCGCAGCTTTCAGCATTGCGAAGAGCTCGGGAATAGTCTTGTTCATCCCTTGCATATTATAGTTCATCACGAAGCTCTTGTAGCTTGGTGGCAGTGATTGGAGAATTTCTGTCAATGACGCAATCATCTGGAAGATTAACTCCCAATTGAATCAAGTGATTATTATACCCAGACATTTTGAGTATATGCTCACTGACAGAACTGTTCTCCTCCATCTTGCAGCTATAGAATTTATTGGAGACTTCATATCTCTCAATCCGGGCATTTGCTTGAAATATTAACTTCAACTCCTGGAACATCTCATATGCTCCATGACGTTCAAAACGTCGTTGAAGTCCCGATTCTAAGCTGTAAAGCATGGCACACTGAACTATCGAGTAGTCATCAGCTTTGCTCTGCCAGACGTTCATAACATCTGGTGTTGCTCCAGCAGCAGGCCTGGCACCCAGCGGTGCTTCCAGGACGTAATTCTTCTGAGCAGCAATGAGGATAATCCTCAAGTTACGGACCCAGTCCGTGTAATTGCTACCATCATCTTTCAACTTTGCTTTCTCAAGGAACGCATTAAAATTCAACGGAACAACAGCACGAGCCATCTATCTACAATCAAGCAAGATACTATCAGGGACTAAGTTCATGATAAATTTAAGTTCAATTAATCAAATTACTTAAGAACTCCCACATAGATAGACATCCCTCTAATCTTCTAAGTGATTACGTGATCCAAATCAACTAAACCATAACCGATCGTCACGTGAGATGGAGTAGTTTTCAATGGTGAACATCGTTATGTTGATCATATCTACTATATGATTCACGCTCGACCTTTCGGTCTCCGTGTTCCGAGGCCATATCTGCATATGCTAGGCTCGTCAAGTTTAACCTGAGTATTCTGCATGTGCAAAACTGGCTTGCACCCGTTGTAGATGGACGTAGAGCTTATCACACCCGATCATCACGTGGTGTCTGGGCACGACGAACTTTGGCAACGGTGCATACTCAGGGAGAACACTTCTTGATAATTTAGTGAGAGATCATCTTATAATGCTACCGTCAATCAAAGCAAGATAAGATGCATAAAAAGATAAACATCACATGCAATCAATATAAGTGATATGATATGGCCATCATCATCTCGTGCTTGTGATCTCCATCTCCGAAGCACCGTCGTGATCACCATCGTCACCGGCATGACACCTTGATCTCCATCGTAGCATCGTTGTCGTCTCGCCAAGCTTGTGCTTCCACGACTATTACTACCGTTTAGTAATAAAGTACTCGCGATTTCATTGCATACAATAAAACGACAACCATAAGGCTCCTGCCAGTTGCCGATAACTCGGTTACAAAACATGATCATCTCATACAATAAAATTCAGCATCATGTCTTGACCATATCACATCACAACATGCCCTGCAAAAATAAGTTAGACGTCCTCTACTTTGTTGTTGCAAGTTTTACGTGGCTGCTACGGGCTTAAGCAAGAACCAATCTCACCTACACATCAAAACCACAACGATAGTTTGTCAAATAGACTCCGTTTTAACCTTCGCAAGGACCGGGCATAGCCATACTTGGTTCAACTAAAGTTGGAGAGACAGTCGCCCGCAAGCCATCTCTGTGCAAAGCACGTCGAGGGAACCGGTCTCGCGTAAGCGTACGCGTAAGGTTGGTCCGGGTCGTCTCGTCCAACAATACCGCCGAACCAAAGTATGACATGCTGGTAGGCAGTATGACTTGTCTCGTCCACAACTCACTTGTGTTCTACTCGTGCATATAACATCAACATAAATAACCTAGGCTCGGATGCCACTGTTGGGTTTCATAGTAATTTCAAAATTTTCCTACGCACACGCAAGATCATGTGATGCATAGCAACGAGGGGGAGAGTGTTGTCTACGTACCCAACGCAGACCGACTGCGGAAGCGCTGACACGACGTAGAGGAAGTAGTCGTACGTCTTCACGATCCAACCGATCAAGCACCGAAACTACGGCACCTCCGAGTTCGAGCACACATTCAGCTCGATGACGATCCCCGGACTCCGATCCAGCAAAGTGTCGGGGAAGAGTTCCGTCAGCACGACGGCGTGGTGACGATCTTGATGTACTACAGCAGCAGGGCTTCGCCTAAACTCCGCTACAGTATTATCGAGGTATATGGTGGCAGGGGGCACCGCACACGGCTAAGGGATAGATCACGTGGATCAACTTGTGTGTTCTAGGGTGCCTCTACCTCAGTATATAAAGGAGCCAAGGGGGGAGGGGGGCGCCGACCAGGGAGAGAGGCGCAGGAGGAGTCCTACTCCTTCCGGGAGTAGGACTCCCCCCCCAATCCTATTCCAACTAGGATTCCCAAGGGGGGAGAGAGAGAGGGGGGCCGGCCACCTTCTCCTAGTCCTAATAGGACTAGGGGAGGGGGAAGTGGCGCAGCCACCTTGGGCTGCCCCTTTCTCCTTTCCACTAAGGCCCATGAAGGCCCATATGGCTCCCGGGGGGTTCCGGTAACCTCCCGGTAACCCGGTAAAATCCCGATTTCACCCGGAACACTTCCGATATCCAAACATAGGCTTCCAATATATCAATCTTTACGTCTCGACCATTTCGAGACTCCTCGTCATGTCCGTGATCACATCCGGGACTCCGAACAACCTTCGGTACATCAAAATGCTGGAAATATGCCCTAGAGGCAATAATAAATTAGTTATTATTATATTTCCTTGTTCATGATAATCGTTTATTATCCATGCTATAATTGTATTGATAGGAAACTCAGATACATGTGTGGATACATAGACAACACCATGTCCCTAGTAAGCCTCTAGTTGACTAGCTCGTAGATCAATAGATGGTTACGGTTTCCTAACCATGGACATTGGATGTCGTTGATAACGGGATCACATCATTAGGAGAATGATGTGATGGACAAGACCCAATCCTAAGCATAGCACTAGATCGTGTAGTTCATATGCTATAGCTTTTCTAATGTCAAGTATTATTTCCTTAGACCATGAGATTGTGCAACTCCCGGATACCGTAGGAATGCTTTGGGTGTATGAAACGTCACAACGTAACTGGGTGACTATAAAGGTGCATTACAGGTATCTCCGAAAGTGTCTGTTGGGTTGGCACGAATCGAGACTGGGATTTGTCACTCCGTGTAAACGGAGAGGTATCTCTGGGCCCACTCGGTAGGACATCATCATATGCGCAATGTGACCAAGGAGTTGATCACGGGATGATGTGTTACGGAACGAGTAAAGAGACTTACCGGTAACGAGATTGAACAAGGTATCGGGATACCGACGATCGAATATCGGGCAAGTACAATACCGCTCGACAAAGGGAATTGTATACGGGATTGATTGAGTCCTTGACATCGTGGTTCATCCGATGAGATCATCGTGGAACATGTGGGAGCCATCATGGGTATCCAGATCCCGCTGTTGGTTATTGACCGGAGAACGTCTCGGTCATGTCTGCATGTCTCCCGAACCCGTAGGGTCTACACACTTAAGGTTCGATGACGCTAGGGTTATAAAGGAAGCTTGTATGTGGTTACCGAATGTTGTTCGGAGTCCCGGATGAGATCCCGAACGTCACGAGGAGTTCCGGAATGGTCCGGAGGTAAATATTTATATATAGGAAGTCCTGTTTCGGCCATCGGGACAAGTTTCGGGGTCATCGGTATTGTACCGGGACCACCGGAAGGGTCCCGGGGGCCCACCGGGTGGGGCCACCTACCCCGGGGGGCCACATGGGCTGTAGGGGGTGCGCCTTGGCCTACATGGGCCAAGGGCACCAGCCCCAAGAGGCCCATGCGCCTGGGGAAACCCTAAAGGAAGAGTCCCAGCAGGGGAAGGGACCTCCTAGGTGCCTTGGGGGGGGGAGGGAAACCTCCCCTGGCCGTCGCCCCCTTGGAGATTGGATCTCCTAGGGGTTGGCGCACCCCCCCTTGGGCTCCCTATATATAGTGGGGGTAGGAGGGCCTCTAGAGACACCCCTTATGCCTTTGGTGCAGCCCCTCCCTCTCTCCCAAGTTCTTCTCCTCTTCTGCGGTGCTTGGCGAAGCCCTGCAGGATTGCCACGCTCCTCCATCACCACCACGCCGTTGTGCTGCTGCTGGATGGAGTCTTCCTCAACCTCTCCCTCTCTCCTTGCTGGATCAAGGCATGGGAGACGTCACCGGGCTGTACGTGTGTTGAACGCGGAGGTGCTGTCCGTTCGGCACTAGGATCATCGGTGATTTGAATCACGACGAGCACGACTCCATCACCCCAGTTCACTTGAACGCTTCCGCTTAGCGATCTACAAGGGTATGTAGATGCACTCTCCTTCCCCTCGTTGCTAGTTTCTCCATAGATAGATCTTGGTGACACGTAAGAAAATTTTGAATTTCTGCTACGTTCCCCAACAGTGGCATCATGAGTTAGGTCTATGCGTAGTTACTATGCACGAGTAGAACACAAAGTAGTTGTGGGCGCTGATTTTGTTCAATATGCTTGCCGTTACTAGTCTTATCTTGATTCGGCGGCATCGTGGGATGAAGCGGCCCGGACCGACCTTACACGTACTCTTACGTGAGACAGGTTCCACCGACTGACATGCACTAGTTGCATAAGGTGGCTAGTGGGTGTCTATCTCTCCTACTTTAGTCGGATCGGATTCGATGAAAAGGGTCCTTATGAAGGGTAAATAGCAATTGGCATATCACGTTGTGGTTTTGCGTAGGTAAGAAACGTTCTTGCTAGAAACCCATAGCAGCCACGTAAAACATGCAAACAACAATTAGAGGACGTCTAACTTGTTTTTGCAGGGTATGCTATGTGATGTGATATGGCCAAAAGGATGTGATGAATGATATATGTGATGTATGAGATTGATCATGTTCTTGTAATAGATGATCATGGAGCCCCAAGATGGAGATCAAAGGAGCTATATGATATTGGCCATATCATGTCACTATTATTTGATTGCATGTGATGTTTATCATGTTTATACATCTTATTTGCTTAGAACGACGGTAGTAAATAAGATGATCCCTCATTAAAATTTCAAGAAGTGTTCTCCCCTAACTGTGCACCGTTGCTACAGTTCGTCGTTTCGAAGCACCACGTGATGATCGGGTGTGATAGATCCTTACATTCACATACAACGGGTGTAAGAGAGTTTTACACATGCAAAAACACTTAGGGTTAACTTGACGAGCCTAGCATGTGCATAGACATGGCCTCGGAACACAGAAGACCGAAAGGTCGAGCATGAGTCGTATGGTAGATACGATCAACATGAAGATGTTCACCGATGATGACTAGTCCGTCTCACGTGATGATCGGACACGGCCTAGTTGACTCGGATCATGTAATCACTTAGATGACTAGAGGGATGTCTATCTGAGTGGGAGTTCATAAGATGAACTTAATTATCCTGAACATAGTCAAAAAGGATTTTGCAAATTATGTCGTAGCTCGCATTTCAGTTCTACTGTTTAGATATGTTCCTAGAGAAAAATTTAGTTGAAAGTTGATAGTAGCAATTATGCGGACTAGGTCCGTAAACCGAGGATTGTCCTCATTGCTTCATAGAAGGCTTATGTCCTTAATGCACCGCTCAGTGTGCTGAACCTCGAACGTTGTCTGTGGATGTTGCGAACATCTGACATACACGTTTTGATAACTACGTGATAGTTCAGTTAAACGGTTTAGAGTTGAGGCACCGAAGACGGTTTTTTGAAACGTCACGAAACATATGAGATGTTTTGAGGGCTGAAATTGGGATTTCAGGCTCGTGCCCACGTCAAGAGGTATAAGACCTCCGATGATTTTCTTAACCTGCAAACTAAGGAGAAAATCTCAATTGTTGAGCTTGTGCTCGGATTGTCTGAGTACAACAATCATTTGAATCAAGTGGGAGTTGATCTTCCAGATAAGATAGTGATGTTTCTCCGAAGTCATTACCACCAAGCTGCTAGAGCTTCGTGATGAACTATAATATATCGGGGACATGTATGATGATCCTTGAGATGTTCGTGATGTTTGACACCACAAAAGTAGAAATCAAGAAGGAGCATCAATTGTTGATGGTTGGTGAAACCACTAGTTTCAAGAAGGGCAAGGGCAAGAAGGGATACTTCATAAAACGGCAATTCAGCTGCTGCTCTAGTGAAGAAACCCAAGGTTGAACCCAAACCCGAGACTAAGTGCTTCTGTAATAAAGGGAACAGCCACTGGAGCAGAATTACCCTAGATACTTGGTAGATTAGAAGGCTGGCAAGGTCGATAGAAGTATATTGGATATACATTATGTTGATGTGTACTTTACTAGTACTCCTAGTAGCACCAGGGTATTAGATACCGGTTCGGTTGCTAAGTGTTAGTAACTCGAAATAAAAGCTACGGAATAAAACGGAGACTAGCTAAAGGTGAGCTGATGATATGTGTTGGAAGTGTTTCCAATGTTGATATAATCAAATATCGTACGCTCCTTCTACCATCGAGATTGGTGTTTGTGTTGAGCATAGACATGATTGGATTATGTCTATCGCAATACCGTTATTCATTTAAGGAGAATAATGGTTACTCTGTTTATTTGAATAATACCTTCAATGGTCTTACACCTAAAATGAATGGTTTATTGAATCTCGATCGTAGTGATACACATGTTCATGCCAAAAGATAGTAATGATAGTACCACCTACTTGTGGCACAGCCACGTAAGTCATATCGGTATAAAACGCATGAAGAAGCTCCATGTTGATGGATCTTTGGACTCACTCATTTTTGAAAAGTTTGAGACATGCGAACCATGTCTATTGGTGTATATGCATGAAGAAACTCCATGCAAATGGACCATTTGGACTCACTTGATTTTGAATCACTTGAGACATGCAAATCATACCACATGGGCAAGATGACTGAAAGCCTCGTTTTCAGTAAAGTGGAACAAGAAAGCAACTTACTGGAAGTAATACATTTTGATGTGTGCAGTCCAATGAGTGCTGAGGCATGTAGTGGATATCGTTATGTTCTTACTTCACAGATGATTTGAGTAGATGTTGAGTATATTTACTTGATGAATCATGAGTCTGAAAGGTTCAAGTAATTTCAGGGTGAAGTTGAAAGATCGTCGTGACAAGAGGATAAAATATCTATGATATGATCATAGAGATGAATACCTGAATTACGAGTTTGGCACAAAATTAAGACATTGTGGAAATCGTTTCACAACTAATACAGCCTGGAACACCATAGTGTGATGGTGTGTCCGAACATCATAACTGCACCCTATTGGATATGATGCATACCATGATGTCTCTTATCGAATTACCACGATAGTTTATGGGTTAGGCATTAAATACAACCACATTCACTTTAAGTAGGGCACCACGTAATTCCGATGAGATGACACCGTATGAACTATGGTTTAGAGAAACCTAAACTGTCATTTCTTAAAAGTTTGGGGCTGCGACGCTTATGTGAAAAAGTTTCAGGCTGATAAGCTCGAACCCAAAGCGGATAAATGCATCTTCATAGGACACCCAAAACAGTTGGGTATACCTCCTGTCTCAGATCCGAAAGCAATAAGGGATTGTTTCTAGAATCGGGTCCTTTCTCGAGGAAAAGTTTCTCTCGAAAGAATTGAGTGGGAGGATGGTGGAGACTTGATAAGGTTATTAAACCGTCTCTTCAACTAGTGTGTGGCAGGGCACAGGAAGTTGTTCCTGTGGCACCTACACCAATTGAAGTGGAAGCTTATGATAGTGATCATGAAACTTCGGATCAAGTCACTACCAAACCTCGTGGGATGACAAGGATGCGTACTACTTCAGAGTGGTACGTAACCCTGTCTTGGAAGTCATGTTTCTAGACAACAATGAACCTACGAGCTATGGAGAAGCGATGGTGGGCCTGGATTCCGATAAATGGCTCGAGGCCATATAATCCGAGAGAGGATCCATATATAAAACAAAGTGTAGACTTTGGAAGAACTACTCGATGGTCGTAAGGCTATTGAGTGCAGATGGATTTTAAAAGGAAGACGGACAATGATGGTAAATATCACCATTAAGAAAGCTCGACTTGTCGTTAAGATGTTTTCCGACAAGTTCAAGGAGTTGACTACGATGAGACTTTCTCACTCGTAGCGATGCTAAGAGTCTGTTGGAATTATATTAGCGATTACTGCATTATTTATGAAATCTTGCAGATAGGATGTCAAAACATTGTTTCCTTGACGATTTTCTTGAGGAAAGGTTGTATGTGATACAACCGGAAGGTTTTGTCAATCCTGAAAGATGCTAATAAGTATGCAAAGCTCCAGCAATCCTTCTGAGGACTGGAGTAAGCATCTCGGAGTTGGAATGTATGCTTTGATGAGATGATCAAAGATTTTGGGTTTATACAAAGTTCATGAGAAACTTGTATTTCCAAAGAAGTGAGTGGGAGCACTATAGAATTTCTGATGAATATATGTTGTTGATCGGAAATGACGTAGAATTTCTGGAAAGCATATAGGGTTATTTGGAAAATGTTTTTCAATGGAAAGCCTGGATTAAGCTACTTGAACATTGAGCATCAAGATCTATAAGGATAGATCAAAACGCTTAATGGTACTTTCAAATGAGCACATACCTTGACATGATCTTGAAGGTGTTCAAGATGGATCAGTCAAAGAAGGAATTCTTGCCTGAGTTGTAAGGTATGAAGTTAATACTTAAAGCTCGACCACGGCAGAATAGAGAGAAAAGGACGAAGGTCATCCCCTATGCTTAAGACATAGGCTCTACAATATGCTATGCTGTGTACCGCACCTGAAGTGTGCCTTGCCATGAGTCAGTCAAGGGGTACAAGAGTGATCCAAGAATGGATCATAGGACAGCGGTCAAAGTTATCCTTAGTAACTAGTGGACTAAGGAACTTTTCTCGATTATGGAGGTGGTAAAAGAGTTCGTCGTAAAGGGTTACGTCGATGCAAGCTTAACACCTATCCGGATAGCTCTGAGTAGAGATACCGGATACATATAATGGAGTAACAATTTAGAATAGCTCCAAGTAGAACAGTTATTTGAAATGGCTCCAAATAGAGCATAGTAGGAGATGACATAGAGATTTGTAAAGCACACACGGATCTGAAAGGTTCAGACCCGTTGACTAAAACCTCTCTCACAAGCAACATGATCAAACCTAGAACTCATTGAGTGTTAATCACATAGTGATGTGAACTAGACTACTGACTCTAGTAAACTCTTGGGTGTTAGTCACATGGCGATGTGACCTGTGAGTGTTAATTACATGGCGATGTGAACTAGATTATTGACTCTAGTGCAAGTGGGAGACTGTTGGAAATATGCCCTAGAGGCAATAATAAATTAGTTATTATTATATTTCCTTGTTCATGATAATCGTTTATTATCCATGCTATAATTGTATTGATAGGAAACTCAGATACATGTGTGGATACATAGACAACACCATGTCCCTAGTAAGCCTCTAGTTGACTAGCTCGTAGATCAATAGATGGTTACGGTTTCCTAACCATGGACATTGGATGTCGTTGATAACGGGATCACATCATTAGGAGAATGATGTGATGGGACAAGACCCAATCCTAAGCATAGCACTAGATCGTGTAGTTCGTATGCTATAGCTTTTCTAATGTCAAGTATCATTTCCTTAGACCATGAGATTGTGCAACTCCCGGATACCGTAGGAATGCTTTGGGTGTATGAAACGTCACAACGTAACTGGGTGACTATAAAGGTGCATTACAGGTATCTCCGAAAGTGTCTGTTGGGTTGGCACGAATCGAGACTGGGATTTGTCACTCCGTGTAAACGGAGAGGTATCTCTGGGCCCACTCGGTAGGACATCATCATAATGTGCACAATGTGTCCAAGGAGTTGATCACGGGATGATGTGTTACGAACGAGTAAAGAGACTTGCCGGTAACGAGATTGAACAAGGTATCGGGATACCGACGATCGAATCTCGGGCAAGTATCGTACCGACGACAAAGGGAATTGTATACGGGATTGATTGAATCCTCGACATCGTGGTTCATCCGATGAGATCATCGTGGAACATGTGGGAACCAACATGGGTATCCAGATCCCGCTGTTGGTTATTGACCGGAGAACGTCTCGGTCATGTCTGCATGGTTCCCGAACCCGTAGGGTCTACACACTTAAGGTTCGATGACGCTAGGGTTATAAGGAAGTTTGTATGTGGTTACCGAATGTTGTTCGGAGTCCCGGATGAGATCCCGGACGTCACGAGGAGTTCCGGAATGGTCCGGAGGTAAAGATTTATATATAGGAAGTCCTGTTTCGGCCATCGGGACAAGTTTCGGGGTCATCGGTATTGTACCGGGACCACCGGAAGGGTCCCGGGGGCCCACCGGGTGGGGCCACCTACCCCGGGGGCCACATGGGCTGTAGGGGGTGCGCCTTGGCCTACATGGGCCAAGGGCACCAGCCCCAAGAGGCCCATGCGCCTGGGGAAACCCAAAGGAAGAGTCCCAGAGGGGAAGGCACCTCCTAGGTGCCTTGGGGGGGAGGGAAACCTCCCCTGGCCGCCGCCCCCTAGGAGATTGGATCTCCTAGGGCTGGCGCACCCCCCCTTGGGCTCCCTATATATAGTGAGGGTAGGAGGGCCTCTCAAAGACACCCTTTGCCTTTGGTGCAGCCCCCTCTCTCCCAAGTTCTTCTCCCTTCTGCGGTGCTTGGCGAAGCCCTGCAGGATTGCCACGCTCCTCCATCACCATGCCGTTGTGCTGCTGCTGGATGGAGTCTTCCTCAACCTCTCCCTCTCTCCTTGCTGGATCAAGGCATGGGAGACGTCACCGGGCTGTACGTGTGTTGAACGCGGAGGTGCTGTCCGTTCGGCACTAGGATCATCGGTGATTTGAATCACGACGAGTACGACTCCATCAACCCCGTTCACTTGAACGCTTCCGCTTAGCGATCTACAAGGGTATGTAGATGCACTCTCCTTCCCCTCGTTGCTAGTCTCTCCATAGATAGATCTTGGTGACACGTAGGAAATTTTGAATTCTGCTACGTTCCCCAACACAAAAATGCATAAATCATAATGTAACTGTCATACGTAACCTTAAGCGTGCGGACCCTACGGGTTCGAGAACAATGTAGACATGACCGAGACACGTCTCCGGTCAATACCAATAGCGGGACCTGGATGCCCATATTGGCTCCTACATATTCTACGAAGATCTTTATCGGTCAGACCGCATAACAACATACGTTGTTCCCTTTGTCATCGGTATGTTACTTGCCCGAGATTCGATCGTCGGTATCTCAATACCTAGTTCAATCTCGTTACCGGCAAGTCTCTTTACTCGTTTCCGTAATACATCATCTCGACAACTAACTCATTAGTTGTAATGCTTGCAAGGCTTATGTGATGTGCATTACCGAGAGGGCCCAGAGATACCTCTCCGACAATCGGAGTGACAAATCCTAATCTCGAAATACGCCAACCCAACATTCACCTTTGGAGACACCTGTAATGCTCCTTTATAATCACCCAGTTACGTTGTGACGTTTGGTAGCACCCAAAGTGTTCCTCCGGCAAACGGGAGTTGCATAATCTCATAGTCATAGGAACATGTATAAGTCATGAAGAAAAGCAATAGCAACATACTAAACGATCGGGTGCTAAGCTAATGGAATGGGTCATGTCAATCAGATCATTCAACTAATGATGTGACCTCGTTAATCAAATAACAACTCTTTGTTTATGGTTAGGAAACATAACCATCTTTGATTAACGAGCTAGTCAAGTAGAGGCATACTAGTGACACTTTGTTTGTCTATGTATTCACACATGTATTATGTTTCCAGTTAATACAATTCTAGCATGAATAATAAACATTTATCATGATTATAAGGAAATAAATAATAACTTTATTATTGCCTCTAGGGCATATTTCCTTCATTAAAAACATATCTTCTTTGTATAAATAGCTAGCCTTCACTAACTTATTTCTCTCAACATGTAAGCATGACACCTCATCATGCAACATGCATGGGAATGGCTAACCTCAACATGCAATCTTGCCATTTATATTTGTTAAAGATTTTACAACTATACAATAGTCGAACCCAACCAATCTTATTTATTTTCCAGTTCTCACTGAAATGTATTGCAAAATAATCCCACAACAACATGTGAGGTATTATCTAGTAGTAGTAATTTTTGTCAATATTTGTTGGGCCTCAAGCTAGCAAGGGGTCGGTAAACTACCAAAGTAGTGACCTCTTTACTTCAAAGACAGAACACCGATAGCCTGTGATGAGGCGTTCAATCAACCGATGGTGGTGTTGCGGCAAGCTTATGGAACATGGGCATTGGTGATTCAAAAAGTAGGTAACTCAAATTTACCATGTTCGTCTTGGTGAGTTCGCCTTTTATGTCAGTTGTTTCATCGATCTACTATTCGGTGTTTCCTCTCTAGGGGCAATCCCAATAGTACTTACACATCATGGTTGGCAAACTTGCCATGTAGGGTATGCGATGGTGTGACGTAGAATAAACTAGCCTAACCCGCGCGGCGGCACGCCGCGCTCGACAATCACTTGTTGATGTGCAATCTATTGATCTAAAAGTGGAACAATGCATGCTCATTTGATCTCAAAGTAACGTATAGAGATAGTAAACAAACCGTATTGAAATTTTGCAAATGTAGGGATACAAAGATACAAATTAAAAGTGGCACACTCATGAGGCAAACAAATTATTCAAACTACATACAGTTCGCTGCAGACAGAGAACCGTATATACAAACACAAACACGCTACAAAGATAAGCTAGAAGTAGCTGCTAGTAGATTAGATCATCCTAGTATATCCTCCTGTAGGATTGGTGCCTGTGATAAAATGATAAAGTGATTTAGCAAATTCTTGCATACGTCCGACGAGAGGATGGGCGTCTGTATATGTGATAATGGGATCGTCGCTATCTGGACGCTGGGGATACATACGAAGTGGTAATATATCAAAGAAGCCATTGCATATCTATGCCAAAATCATTGCATGTCATGCAAACTCGTTTTGCTGTGTGCTTACTTGGTGCTGGGCCATATTGAACTGCCAATTCCTTGCTTGAGCCTTCTCTCTTGCTGTAAGCAACATTTCCTTTGTGACTTCAAGAGCATATTAATTATGATCATTGATAGAGATATTATAGTCTGCACAGATGCATTCTAAGGCCACTTGAGCTGCCTTTTTCATTGCTTCATCTTCTGTATTAGCTGCCTCTCCTTCATATGTAATGGAGGATTCTCTGAAGCTATCTTTCTGACGTGGCAGAACAATCAGTACGGACGCTTGTATCATACCTTCATGAACGTACCAACATGTGTAGCCTTGTACTTTTAGGCCAGTTGTTTCACTAACTATTTCAAGCATGGGTCGTCTTGAAATATACACTATAAGATTTTCATCCTGCATGGAAGAATAAGTAATATAATAAGTTGCTTACTTGCAAGGGCCAAACAGAGAAAAAAAGTTAGGTGAAGCCAAGAGCTTACCGAGGTACTTCCACTCCCATGATTAAAATTTAGGGCTGGATGTTTAACCTTCTTCTTAACTTGCTTTGCTATGGAGGACGCTCTCTGGGGATGATAAGCTTCGTCCATTGTGGTGTACTCAGTTGATATTGCTTGGGAGTGTCCAACCGGCAATATATAGAGCATGTATAGATGAGTGAGTCACCGTTGTGTTTCGTTCAAGCCGCCAAATGGCAAGCATTTTCTGCACTCCATTTCAGTAGGTGTCACACTCGGTTCTACGTGGAGATAAAAGGAAAGATGGACTGTTGCATGTCCAGACTGTATACAGAAAGCAATCGGGTGAGAATGTAACCCTGCTAGTTCAAAGCGGTGGTCTCCTATGAATCCTTTTTTTTCAGTAGCATACATGCAAATAATGAAAACAATTGCAATGATGTCATGTCGTATCACATAGTTTGCGCACTATCGGAAATGAAAATATTATTGGTATTAAGTAAAAGTTGGATACTACCATATGCATGCCCGTGGAACCTACAAAAAAATATTGGACACAACGCATTATAAACCAACCGAAAAGAAATGGACACGTCAACCAAACCAGACGGAAAAAACCACCCCCACATCTCACAAGGAAAGAAACATTAAAACCAATAAAAGATATTCGCTGACATTTTTTTTAAGTGACAGCCGTAAAGGCCTAGCATCACTGAAGTGCATTCGTGAACTGCATGCAACAAAGTATATTAATCGAATTGCACCCGTGCACTGCATGCGACGGGGTATATTGATCGGGTTGCACCCGTGCACTGCATGCAATGGGGTATATTGAACGGGTTGCACCCGTGCACTGCATGCAATGGAGTATATTGATCGGGTTGCATGGTTGCACTGCATGCAGAGGTGTATATTCATCAAATTGCACGCGTGCACTGCATGCGACAACGAATTCTCATCTGATTGCATGCGTACACTGCATGCATCAATGCATCTCCGTTGCAGTGCATGCGTGCACTGCATGCCCCCGTGTGCCAATAGCGCCAGGCCAACAGCGGCAGGCGAACAGCGGTCAATTGAAACAAGGAGAAGCATCAAACCAGGAAGGATGTGTCAGGACACAAATAATAACGTGACAGCGACAACAGCACGCATCAGCCTACCCCACATGCGATGGAAAAACGCTAAGCCAACCAAAACGAATGCCACACCCGTTCAAAAAATTTGAATGAAATAACTGAACGCACAACACGTTTCTACACCGCCAGGTACCAAAAAAAGGGCACGTGCCATGTCCAAAATTTACCATAGGTCTTTTTCATCCAAGTGGAACAACCTTGAAACGAAAACCTTGCCTGCAATAGAGGCTTGGGTATTAGGAGAGACACCAAGCTTGTATGTACATAGACCAACAATCCCACAATCTCTATGGTGAAAAGGGAGAGCAAACTTTATAATTCATCTTCTTCTATTGAACAAGTCAAGAACACTATATAAGAGTTGAAAGGTTATCTCCCCCCCCCCCCCCCCAAGTGTTTTGGTGTTGACGACAACTATATTTACGGACTAACCGTGTGCTTGAGCTACACAGGCATATTCAAATGGTGCTTAAACGAAGACGATATTTCTGGCGTTTTTATTTCTTTGGTTGTAGAAAATCCATACTATTAAGAGAGGGTCCACATTGGAAGGTACGGGTGAAATCAAATCACGTACACGAAACTTATATTGCACCCAAGATACCTTCCCATCCGCCTTTGAGGTGAGAACCATTTTCTACCAACATGTTGTAAAAGGTGCACCGAGTTGTATTGCTCCTCCTAGTGGTTGTACCGGTCCCTTATGGGGAACAGTACTGATACGTTTCCGTTATATCTATAATTTTTAATTGTTTCATGTCATTATTTTACAAATTTCACATATTTTTGCAATAATATATATGATTTTTTTGGACTAACACATTGATCCAGTGCCCAGTGCTAGTTCCTGTTTCTTGCATGTTTTTTGTTTCGCAGAAAATCCATATCAAATGAAGTCCAAAGGCGATAAAATTTTACGGAGATTTTTTTGGAATATATGTGATGTTTGGGAAAAAGAATCAACGCGAGACAATGCTCAAGGAAGTCACGAGCTCACACGGGACGCCCCTACCCTGGGGTGCACCGGGTGAGCTTGTGACTCCCCATAAGTCGGTTGTGGCCCTTCTTTCGCAGCAAGAAAGGTAATTTCCGGATAAAAATCCCCTCAAAATTTCATCTCAATAGGAGTTACGGATCTCCGAGAATATAAAAAATAGTGAAGGGCCAGAAAACTCTGGTGGTGCGGTCTAAAATTCACGTCACTAGTATTTGAGATCCAGCAGTCTCGTCCGACACAAGTTACTTGTGACGTGTCACTTTTTGTCATGCCATTACTATTGTGTCTGCTGATTTTTTTAGGCCAAACACGACAACCAATCAAAAGGCTAAGCGCGTATCTAACGAGGCTATGTCCCTTGATATTTGAAAGTCTACGTTAAAAAATAAATGAACATGATTGTAAATCTAAGGACATTAACTTGATCTCCCTAATGCTATGAGCATGTTTCCAACAACTTCCTTGCAATCCGAAGCAACGACCACATGTGTCTGCATAAGATCTGCAGTTAGCGCCACTGCCTCCTCCTGACAAGCCAAAGCTTCACGGGTCGCTGACTCGAATACTCAATCAAAAGTTATTGCTAAGGCCCCCAAATATGACTCATCGCCTTCTCTGCAGATGACACCACCGTGCCATGTCTAGAGGATTTGGTAGTAGCCCCGTCCACCTTGATCTTTCAATAGCCAAGTGGTGGAGGGGTCCATCACGGCTCAACTGTCTCAACTTGTGCCCGCCCTTGCCTAGCCGGCCTGCTGGCTGATATCTATGTGATGAAGCGATCAATGAAGCAATGCATATTAGACGAGTTCTCGAAGTCATGCTCATGATTCGCCTTCTGTCTAGTGTGCCATATAGCCCATAATGCGACAAGTACCCTAACGAAGGCCGTGACTGAGAGCTTCTCCATAATCGTGAAGATCCATCGGTGTACACCTGGCTCCGTTGTCCCACTTATAGCCGTAACAAGCTCCTCATCCTCAAGTGCACAAACACATCTCAACGTAGTGCACTCCATTAATGAATGACGCCATAAATCTTTGCTACCACACAAAACACGGCTGCTCGATGTGACCATGTTCTGGTGGTGAAGCGAAAACAATCTAACCTTGGAGGGAACTTGAATTTTCCAAAGATGGCACCATGAACGTTGCTCGGTCTCGGAAAACCGAGGCGACCTAGCTAGCGATTTGGGTCGGCCAATCTGTAGTGTCCGTACAACATTCAGGTTCTGTTTTGGGAACCTTCTAAATGATTCTCAGCCACTTTTTACTGTTTTTGGGAAGGTTCCTGAACCGTTCTTTATATTTCCTTTCAATTTTTTGTTTTTCCTTTTTTCCCTTTACATGTACTTTTTTTATTTTTAATTTTCTTTCATTTTTCCTTTTCAAGTATATTTCTTTTTTAAAAAAACGTTCTGAAATTAAAAAAAATTTGTATTTATTATTATTTTTTCATTTTTCCAGATTTTGTTCCTGTTTTCAAATCTTTTCGAGAAATTTAAAATTTTTATAGTATTTCAAAATTTGTTCACTTCTTTTCAGAAAATGTTCGAAAATTCAAAACATATTAAAATTTCTAAAAATATTTGCATTTTTTAAATTTTGTTCACAAATTCAAGAATTGTTCATGGATTTCAGAAAATGTTCCTGTTTTCAGAAATTGTTCACAAATATAAAAAATGTTCATGTTTCCAAAATTGGTTTGCAAATTGAAAAAACGTATGGCAATTTACACAAAATATTCGCTCTTTTAAAAAATTGTTCATTTTTTAGAAAGATGTTCCTGTTTTCAAAATTTGTTCACAAATTCAAAAAGAATAATCATATTTTCAGAATTTGTCCGCAAATTGAATTTCATAAAGTATTCACGTTTGAAAAATATTCATAATTTCAGAAAATGTTAGAGTTTTCAATTTTGTTACTGTTTTCTAAATGTTCACGTTTTGAAAAAGTTGTTTGTAGTTTCAAAAAATGTCCTTGTTTTCAATTTTGCTCCCTTTAAAAAAATGTTGGAGTCTTTCAAAATTTGTGAGCAAATTTTGAAATCTTTGTTTTTGTAAATACATTTGCTTTTGTGAGAAAGAAAACCACGTTCGAAATTTCAAAAAAAGTTATGTTATTTCGCCGCCTATAGTTCATATAAACTGAGCTGGCATTTTAGACAAGCTAGACTATGAACACAGTGGCTAGCGACGTTGGAGTGCTCACTTGAGGTCGTGCGTTCGATCCCATGATGTTTTTGGGATTTTTTTTACGATCTGTTCTTTATATTTTACTGTTACTTCTTCTTTACCACTAGACTAGAGTCAGCTTGTCGCACAGGCTAGCGTCAAAATGGTACAAAGGCGAAAGTAATTTAAAGAATAAACTTTTAGCGAAACTATTTCACAGAAATAGTCCTTTTGGGTAGCTCCTAATTATTGGGCGCAACGCAAAAATGTCAGATTTTGTGAGATAGTTTCGCTGAGAGTTTATTTTAAAATTACTTTCCTGGCTAGCTGTGCGGTCGTGTTTGCTGCTGGTCGCGGGTTTGATTCCCACCTAGGGCTCCGTTTTTTGTTGATTTTTTTTCACGGCGCACTGCCTTAGCTATCCCCTTCACGAATCATCGACTATTTGCCGCAGTAAGCGGCCTACAGGAGGCCCCCTCGGTCTCTATACTGGACGAATTACCACGTCCTTCTTGGGTTATTTGCTAGTACTGTATTTGGGAAGTGGGCTTGGCCTATTTGCTATTTTGGCTGAAGAAAACGGCCACTATCCCTCTTGTAGCTCTCTCTCCTTGTTTCCAAATCAAAGCCCAAGCAAAAGGAAAAGAAAAAAAAGAACTCGTCGTCTCTCCCGGACGAGCCCCTCTTTGTCTCTCCCGCAGCCGCCGGCCACCCACATCGCCTTCATCTCCCAGCTCGTCGCCGGCGGCCCTCTCCCCTCCCACCCGCACCTCGGCAGCGCCATCCGTCCGCAGCAATCACCCCACCCAGCCCTCTCCTCGCGAGCCCTCTCCGCCTCTCCTGCAACCCCTCTCCGCAGACACCAACGCCGGCCGATTCTGGCAAGCCCCGACGGCTATGGCTGGCGCGCAGCTCAACGTGGACCTCGCCTCCCTCCGCTGCATCCTCGCTTCCGGCCAGACCCGCCGCACACGGCCTCCAGTGCTCGTGCCCAACCCCTCCCTACGGCTAGGGTTTTAGGAACGGCGTCTCCTTCGTCGCCGGCGCGGCTCTGGTTTCACGGGCGGCTCCTCTCCGACGGGGTTGTGCACGGAATCGGCTACAAAAGTGCCATGGTGAGCTCCTCTCCTTCCCCCGTTCTCCGGCAGCGTGTGTACACCATGCAGCACTGCTCATTGTTGGTGTTGATGTTTGTGTAGGTGTCAGTGTGTGTACATAACCATTGTCAACACAATCCAATCATTAATTTGCCTATATAATCATTAACCTGTGTTGACAATGAGCAGTTGGATTGATCCTGATCTTGCCAATCATCAAATACACTTGATGTAGTTACTTAAATTGCTTAATGTCAGGGGTAGCTCTTGAAGCTGATTATCTGCTGCCCTGTGTCACTGAAGCTCAACAGCAAGCTGTTCAACTGAACTCATAATCTGCATTTGCTAGTCTTGATCCTGCAAGCTACTCAACTGACCGCACCGCGAATGCCTCGGGCGGCTGCCGTGCACGTCATCGGCTGCAAAACTACCATGGTAAGCTCCTCTCCTTCCTCCGTTCTCTATCCAGGGTTGTTCATAGGTTAGGCCATCAGCAGATGATCCCCCCCTCCCCGCGCACGCGTGTGTGGCGTGAGCACCGAAATGATGTGAAATTGTTGATTAATTGTGTTCCATTACAGCCGCATGTACATCCAGTGAAAGGAGATTGATACGTCCCCATCGTATCTATTTTTCCAAACACTTTTGCCTTTATTTTGGACTCTATCTTGTATGATTTGAATGGAACTAATCCGGACTGACGTTGTTTTTAGCAGAATTACCATGATGTTGTTTTATGTGTAGAAAACAAATATTCTCGAAATGACCTGAAACTCCACGGGAGGTCTTAGAAAAAACAATAAAAAATCCTCGCCAAATATGAAGACCAGGGCCTCGTGGGCCCCCTGTTGACCTTCCGATGCCAACTCCAACTCTATATATTTGCTTTCGGAGAGAAAAAAATCAGAGAGAAGAAATTATCGCGTTTTACGATACGGAGCCGCTGCCAAGCCCTAAAACCTCTCGGGAGGGCTGATCTGGAGTCCGTTCGGGGCTCCGGAGAGGGAGATTCGTCGCCGCCGTCATCATCAACCATTCTCCATCACCAATTTCATGATGCTCACCGCCGTGCGTGAGTAATTCCATCGTAGGCTTGCTGCACGGTGATGGGTTGGATGAGATTTATCATGTAATCGACTTAGTTTTGTTAGGGTTTGATCCCTAGTATCCATTATGTTCTGAGATTGATGTTGCTATGATTTTGCTATGCTTAATGCTTGTCACTAGGATCCGAGTGCCATGATTTCAGATCTGAACCTATTATGTTTTCATCAATATATGAGAGTTCTAGATCATATCTTGCAAGTCTATAGTCACCTACTATGTGTTATGATCCGGTAACTCCGAAGTGACAATAATCGGGACCACTCCCGGTGATGACCATAGTTTGAGGAGTTTATGTATTCACTTTGTGCTAATGCTTTGTTCCGGTTCTCTATTAAAAGGAGGCCTTAATATCCCTTAGTTTCCAATAGGACCCCGCTGCCACGGGAGGGTAGGACAAAAGATGTCATGCAAATTCTTTTCCATAAGCACGTATGACTATATACGGAATACATGCCTACATTACATTGACGAACTGGAGCCAGTTCTGTGTCACCCTATGTTATGACTGTTATATGATGAACCGCATCCGGCATAATTATCCATCACTGATCCGGTGCCTACGAGTTTTCCATATACTGGTTTATGCTTATTTACTTTTCCGTTGCTACTGTTACAATCACTACAAAATACCAAAAATATTACTTTTGTTGTCTTTACTTTTGTTGCTGCTACCACCACTATCATATTACTTTGTTACTAAACACTTTGCTGCAGATACTAAGTTTCCAGGTGTGGTTGAATTGACAATTCAGCTGCTAATACTTGAGAATATTCTTTGGCTCCCCTTGTGTCGAATCAATAAATTTGGGTTGAATACTCTACCCTCGAAAGCTGTTGCGATCCCCTATACTTGTGGGTTATCAAGACAAATTTCTGGCGCCGTTGCCGGGGAGCATAGCTCTATTCTTTGAGTCACTTGGGATTTATATCTGCTGGACACTATGAAGAACTTGAGAGATCCAAAAAACTATCCCTCAACTACGAGAGGAGGTAAGGAACTGCCATCTAGCTCTGCACTTGATTAACCTTCTGTTATGAGTAAGTTTGCGACACCTACATTTGCTTCTGCTATTCGTTCTGATATGTCGCATGTTATTGATGATGCCACTTCTGCTATGCATGATACTTATGATGAAACTGCTTCTATGCCTGATACTACTGTGCCACTTAGTGATTTTCTAGAAGAACAAATTGCTAGGGCTAGAGAAAAAGAAATTATTGAATCTGAATACGATGATGATAATGATGATGAAAATATGCCCGTTATTCCTGAGGGTTATTTATTTGATCAAGATGCTTCTTTAGCTATTTTAGCTTGCAGAGATAGATATGAGCTTAAGAGGTTATTAATTAAATGGAACAAAGAATCACTTAGAGATAAAATGAAACCCGATCCTGCTTTTGCTACTTCACCTATATGTTTTCTTGATAAAGATTATGAATTCTCTGTTGATCCTGATATAATTAATTTGGTTGAATCTGATCCGTTTTATGGCTATGAATCTGAAACTGTTGTGGCGCATCTTACTAAGTTAAATGATATAGCTGCCCTGTTCACTAATAATGAGAGATCACATTACCTCTATTTACTCAAAATATTTTCGTTCTCATTAAAGGGCGATGCTAAGATATGGTTTAATTCTCTTGATCCTGGTTGTGTGCGCAGTCCCCAGGATATGATTTATTACTTCTTTGCTAAATATTTCCCTGCTCATAAGAAACAAGCTGCTTTGAGGGAAATATACAACTTTGTGCAAATTA
Organism: Triticum urartu; assembly: GCF_003073215.2. Classification (NCBI taxonomy): domain Eukaryota; kingdom Viridiplantae; phylum Streptophyta; class Magnoliopsida; order Poales; family Poaceae; genus Triticum; species Triticum urartu. Next base: position 186,130,757 of record NC_053023.1, read on the forward strand.
AAGAAGAGAGTCTCCCACAAGCTTGGGGGAGGCTTCTCAAGTTACTTAATGCTTTGCCTGATCATCCTCTTAAGAAACCTGAAATACTTGATACCTTTTATAATGGACTAACCGATGCTTCCAGAGATTACCTGGATAGTTGTGTTGGTTCTCTTTTCAGGGAAAGAACACCGGATGAAGCTGAAATTCTTTTGAATAATATGTTGACAAATGAAAATAATTGGGCACCTCCTGAGCCAACTCCTGCTCCAATTACTGAGCCTATTCCTAAACCAACTCCGAAGAAGAGAGGTGTTCTATTTCTCAGTCCCGAAGATATGCAAGAGGCAAAGAAATCTATGAGAGAAAAAGGTATTAAAGCTGAAGACGTTATGAATTTACCTCCTATTGAAGAAATACATGGTCTTAATTCACCACCTGTTGAAGAAACTTATGATCTCAATCATTTATTTACTGAAGAACCTCCTGATCCCGATATCCCGACACAGGTAGTAAAGGTTAATTCTCTCTATAGATATGATAAAGCTGAAGTCCCTCCTACTAAAATTGCTAGTCAGTGCTTGGATGAGTTTGATAACTTTATGTATAAGCAAGACGACTTCAATCCTTATTTTGGTAGACAATTAAAAGAAAATGCTTATATGATTAGACACTTGGGTGATTATATGGCTGATATTAAAGGTGAACTTAAACTTATTAGCAAACATGTTTCTATGGTCACCACCCAAGTAGAACAAGTACTTAAAGCTCAAAAAGAAGTGCTTAATGAAATGAATAGTAATAAAAATGATTATGCTGTTAGAGTGGCTACTAGAACTGGTAGAATGACTCAGGAACCTTTGTATCCCGAAGGCCACCCTAAGAGAATCGAGCAAGATTCTCAAAGAAATAATATTGATGTTCCTAATTCTTCTAAAAAGAAGAAGAAGAAAAATGATAGAACTGTGCAAACTTCTAGTGAACCTATTGCTGAACCACCTAATAATCCAAATGATATTTCTATGTCTGATGCTGAAACACAATCTGGTAATGAACATGAACCTAGTAAAAATATTAATGATGATGTTCATGATGATGCTCAACCTAGTAATGATAATGATGTAGAAATTGAATTTGCTGTTGATCTTGATAACCCACAATCAAAGAATCAACATTATGATAAAAGAGACTTTGTTGCTAGGAAACATGGTAAAGAAAGGGAACCTTGGGTTCAGAAACCCATGCCTTTTCCTCCGAAACCATCTAAGAAAAAGGATGATGAGGATTTTGAGCGCTTTGCTGAAATGATTAGGCCTATCTTTTTGCGTATGAGATTAACTAATGTGCTCAAAACGAATCCTTATGCTAAATATATGAAAGATATCATTACTAATAAAAGAAAGATACCGGAAGCTGAGATTTCCACTATGCTTGCTAATTATACTTTTAAGGGTGAAATACCAAAAAAACTTGGAGACCCCAGAGTACCTACTATACCTTGCTCCATTAAAAGAAATTATATTAAAACTGCTTTATGTGATCTTGGAGCCGATGTTAGTGTTATGCCTCTCTCTTTATATCGTAGACTTGACTTGAATAAGTTGACACCTACTGAAACATCTTTGCAAATGGCTGATAAATCAACTGCTATACCTGTCGGTATTTGTGAGGATGTGCCTGTTGTGGTTGCAAACATTACTATTTTAACGAACTTTGTTATACTTGATACTCCCGAGGATGATAGTATGTCTATTATTCTTGGAAGACCTTTTCTTAATACTGCAGGGGCTATTATTGATTGCAACAAAGGCAATGTCACTTTTCATGTTAATGGTAATGAGCATACGGTACACTTTCCGAGGAAACAACCTCAAGTTCATAGTATCAACTCTATTGGAAAAATTCCATCGATTATATTTGGAGGTTTTGAATTTCCTCTTCCTACTGTTAAAAAGAAATATGATATTCTTATTATTGGGGATGTGCATATCTCCGTTGAGGTAACTTAGTGTTATTCGAAATTTCTTCGATTTCATGATTATCGGAATGAGTTTGTTAACAAGACTTGATCAACCTTCTTAGCGGATTCTTTTTGATGAGCATGAGATGGATGAAACTAGAAGCACAAACTTCTATACCCTCTTTATATTTTCTGTTATTTATATTAAATAAAGTAAAAATAGTATTTTTCTGTCTGTTTCCTGACTTATCCATGCAATATAAAAATATCCCGAAAATAAAAATCCTCAGAATGCCATGCCAATTTAATATGATTTTTTCGGGAATATTTGAGGATTTACTGTGCAAAAATTACCGTGGGAGGAGCTGCCACCTGGTCACGAGGGTGATGGGCGCGCCCCTCCTATAGGGCGCGCCCCCTGCCTCGCGGGCCCTCGGTGGCCCTCCTCCACTTATCCCAGCACCCATCTTCTTCCTCTGTCTCACACAAACCCGAAAAACCAACTCAAGCACGAGTTCCAGCCACTTTTGCTGTGATTTTCGATCTCCTTGCTCAAAACACCTCTCTCAAAACTACTTGGGGAGATTGTTTCTTAGTATGTGACTCCTCCATTGGTCCAATTAGTTTTTGTTCTAGTGCTTTATTCATTGAAAATTTGTGCTGCATAGGTGACCATGTTCTTGAGATTGCATGTCAAATTTATATGGTTCCAAGTAGTTCTAATGCTTGATATATGCTCTAGGCACTTGTACGAGTAGTTGCTATCAATATTATTGAAGTTGGTTTATTTTATTTTGAAGTTACTAAAAATTTCAGAATTTTTTGGAGAAAAACAATATGCTTAGGAAGATGTTCCAAGGTGGTTCCTCTAAGAAGCAAGGACCCAGGATTGCTATGCGCGATGCTGACGAGGATCCACCAAGAGACGCTCCAGTACGGCCTTGCGAATGGCCGTCAGAAAATTTTATAGACCGTGCGGGAATTAAAGAAGAATTCAAATCATATTTGCCCAATGCCGGTCTTGAGGATTTTGAGGCTAACAAATGCCCCCAGTATCATGATCTCACAAGTTCATTTGTGAGGAGGTTTGAGTATTCATCTTCGCGTAATTCTCCTTCAGTCATGTTTGATCTTTATGACAAATCTTATACCATGGACCTAGAGGATTTCACTTCTGCTTGCGAACTTCCATCATGGGGCAGTATTAGGGATCCCCCTAAATCTGAATTTAGAAACTTTTTTGCTAGTATAACTGTGGGGGAATCCAGAGATATAACGCAGGCTACCATAGGGAGCATTCACTTTCCTGCAATACATTATTTTGCTCTTTTCATCGGTAGATGTATAAATGCTAAGGATGAAGCATGTCACATGTGTGTCCCTGATCTCAGCATTCTTAGGAGTGTTATGTTAGGAGACCAATCTTATCATATGGGAGCCATTATAGCTCGTAGGTTGCATCATAATAGACATAATGGAGATTTCTTTGGAGGAATTTATGCAACTCGCTTAGCTCATTTCCTTGAAATAGACATTCGTGAGGGTGATATGGAGTTGCCTCCTGCATATTTAGATTATAACTCTATGGCTTCGCACCAGTTTGTCGAGAGGCCTGAATCACCTCTCTTATATCGCTTAATTTTTGATAAACGACGTGTTTTCCGTATTACTCTCCCTGCTCCTGCCTTCTTTGATTCACAGACAAAAGGAAGATACATTATTACCAGAGAGGAGGTAGAAGAGTATGAGAGGAGAGCGGAGGCAGCCCGACTCCACGCTGCAGCTCAGCAGGCAATAACCGCTGCACATCAGTATGATCCCAACTATTCCTCCTCATCGCAGTATGACCCCAACAACTATTATTATGGATATCCGCCAGGCCAGCCATGGCCATAGACCAACTTAGGCCAAAAGCCTAAGCTTGGGGGAGTACGTATTCTCACCGACATTATATTTATGTTCACACACACACACTCATTGCTAGATGTCGGTGCTCATACTTTTTCACTGTAATATCCATGCTAGTTTATTTTCTTTTTCCTGTTTTCTTCTTGTGTGTTTGTTAAACCTTAAGAAAACCAAAAAAATTATTAGTAGTTTATTTCTCTGCTGTAGTAGTAATAATTAAAAAGAAAACCCAAAAACATTTCCTGTTCTTCTTTTGCTTGTTGGGAGCTTTCCCGTGTAAATAGTTTTATTTCTTTTCCTTTCTTGGGGGTCAGTAGGAGAAAATCATAATTAAATTGTTGAAGTGACTCTTATATGCATTATTGTTGATTTAACCAAGAGCCCATATTGCCTTGTCTTTTCCTGTTTATTGAATGCTCGCAGCTTCCAGCTTAGTCCAATGCACGTGCACTATTATTATTATTCACACCGTTCGGTCATGCAAGTGAAAGGCAATTATGATGATATATGATGGACTGACTGAGATGAGAAAAGCTAGTATGAACTCGACCTCTTTTGTTTTTGTAAATATGATGAGTCCCGCGTTCTTGATTCAGCTTATTATGAATAAACATGTTTGCAATAACAATTAGAGATTAGAGTTGCTTGTGCCATGCTTGATCAGCTATGAGTTATAATGATTTACCTTGTATGCCAACATGCTATTGAGATGATTATGATGTGGTATGATGGGGTGGTATCCTTCTTTGAATGATTTAAGTGACTTGACTTGGCACATGTTCACGCATGTAGTTGAAACAAAATCAACATAGCCTTCATGATATTTATGTTCATGATGGATTATATTCTACTCATGCTTGCATCCAATGTTTATTAATTTTAATGCATGTACATGGCTGTTGTCGCTCTCTAGTTGGTCGCTTCCCAGTCTTTTGCTAGCCTTCACCTGTACTAGCGGGAATACTGCTTGTGCATCCAATCCCTTAAACCCCAAAGTTATTCCAGATGAGTCCACTATACATTCCTATATGCGGTATCTACCTGCCGTTCCAAGTAAATTTGTATGTGCCAAACTCTAAACCTTCAAATAAATATTCTGTTTTGTATGCTCGAATAGCTCATGTATCAACAAAGGCTGTCCTTATCTTCCGTGTTAGGCGGGTTATTCTCAATAGGAGTGGACTCCGCTCCTCACTCACGAGAAAATGGCTGGTCACTGGGATATCCAGTCCCAAGATTTATGCAAACTAAATCAAAATTAATTGCAAACAAAACACCCCTGGGACCTGATGTATGTTGGAGGCACTCGTTGTTTCGAGCAAGCCATGGATTGATGCTTGTTGGTGGAAGGGGAGTATAAACTTTACCATTCTGTTTGGGAACCGCCTATAATGTGTTTAGCATGGAAGATATCGCCATCTCTTAGTTGTTACGTTGACAATGAAAGTATACCCCTCAAAATACAATTTATCTCTATTTTAAAACCGAGCTCTGGCACCTCTACAAATCTCTGCTTCCCTCTGCGAAGGGCCTATCCATTTACTTTTATGTTGAGTCATCACCCTCTTATTAAAAAGCACTAGCTGGAGAGCACAGCCGTCATTTGCATTCACCACTGTTAATTTATATTGGGTATGACTATGATTGGATCTCTTTTACCATGAATTACAATGTCTAGTCAGTCCTTGATCTTTAAAGGTGCTCTGCATTTATGTTTTGCGGTCTCAGAAAGGGCTAGCGAGATACCATCTTGGTATATCATATTATGATTATTTTGAGAAAGTGTTGTCATCCGAGATTTATTATTATTACTTGCTAGTTGATTATGCTATTGATATGAGTAATGATGAGACCTGAGAATTTTGCAAATGTGGTTAGTTATGATTTATGCTGAAAACTTGAATGCTGGCTTAACATAGTTACAACAACAAGAGCAAACAAAGTTTGTAAAAGTTTTTCTTTCTTTCAGTTTGTCAATTGAATTGCTTAAGGACAAGCAAGGGTTTAAGCTTGGGGGAGTTGATACGTCTCCGTCGTATCTACTTTTCCAAACACTTTTGCCCTTGTTTTGGACTCAATCTTGTATGATTTTAATGGAACTAACCCGGACTGACGCTGTTTTCAGCAGAATTACCATGATGTTGTTTTATGTGTAGAAAACAAATATTCTCGGAATGACCTGAAACTCCACGGGAGGTCTTAGAAAAAACAATAAAAAAATCCTCGCAAAATATGAAGACCAGGGGGCCCACACCCTTTCCACGAGGGTGGGGGGCGCCCCCCCTAGGGCGCCCCCCCTACCTCGTGGGCCCCCTGTTGACCCTCCGACGCCAACTCCAACTCTATATATTTGCTTTCGGAGAGAAAAAAATCAGAGAGAAGAAATCATCGTGTTTTACGTTACGGAGCCGCCGCCAAGCCCTAAAACCTCTCGGGAGGGCTGATCTGGAGTCCGTTCGGGGCTCCGGAGAGGGGGATTCGTCGCCATCGTCATCATCAACCATCCTCCATCACCAATTTCATGATGCTCACCGCCGTGCGTGAGTAATTCCATCGTAGGCTTGCTGGACGGTGATGGGTTGGATGAGATTTATCATGTAATCGAGTTAGTTTTGTTAGGGTTTGATCCCTAGTATCCATTATGTTCTGAGATTGATGTTGCTATGACTTTGCTATGCTTAATGCTTGTCACTAGGGCCCGAGTGCCATGATTTCAAATCTGAACCTATTATGTTTTCATCAATATATGAGAGTTCTAGATTCTATCTTGCAAGTCTATAGTCACCTACTATGTGTTATGATCCGGCAACCCCAAAGTGACAATAATCGGGACCACTCCCGACGATGACCATAGTTTGAGGAGTTCATGTATTCACTTTGTGCTAATGCTTTGTTCCGGTTCTCTATTAAAAGGAGGCCTTAATATCCCTTAGTTTCCAATAGGACCCCGCTGCCATGGGAGGGTAGGACAAAAGATGTTATGCAAGTTCTTTTCCATAAGCGCGTATGACTATATACGGAATACATGCCTACATTACATTGACGAACTGGAGCTAGTTCTGTGTCACCCTATGTTATGACTGTTACATGATGAAACGCATTCGGCATAATTATCCATCACTAATCCGGTGCCTACGAGTTTTCCATATACTGGTTTACGCTTATTTACTTTTCCGTTGCTACTGTTACAATCACTATAAAATACCAAAAACATTACTTTTGTTGTCTTTGCTTTTGTTGCCGCTACCACCACTATCATATTACTTTGATACTAAACACTTTGCTGCAGATACTAAGTTTCCAGGTGTGGTTGAATTGACAACTCAACTGCTAATACTTGAGAATATTCTTTGGCTCCCCTTGTGTCGAATCAATAAATTTGGGTTGAATACTCTACCCTCGAAAGCTGTTGCGATCCCCTATACTTGTGGGTTATCAGGGATCTTGCTCCTTCTGTTTCTCCCATCGTTAATCTCTTGTTGCTATGTTAGTATTTATTTTTTGACGCACAAACATCTTAAATAGACATGTTAGGATGTATGGTCAGTATCTTCTGTCATGTGTGCTGCCAGTTATATCACTACATGTGCTAAAATTCATCACATTTATACTTCTTGACAATAACGCGCAACATCCTTCATTGAATTTTTATAACAAAAGTTGATCATCCATGAGGCTTCCCATGATATTAAGATTAAAGTTATAACCCATTTCCTACCATTGCATTTGCATCAACAGTCACATCTTAGATTGTTTAGAAATAATACGTAATACTCCCTCCGTCCTAAAATAATTGTCTCAACTTTGTACTAACTTCCATGTTTCTGTATATTTTGCTAGTTAGCATCTGAAAGTGCGTTATATCGACTAGAGGGGGGGTGAATATGCGATTTTTATGAAATTCTTCACTAAGGAATTTCCCGGTGATGAAATTCCTTAGTGAAGAACTACTAGCAGCGGAATAAGTATTCGAAAGTAAACATAATAGAATACAAGCATAGTCATCATGATGAAATGAAGACAGGCACAGAGTACAGGAAGCGTAAGCACGGGATAACACAGGATGAAGACAAACAGACTGAAGAAATTAAACTGAGGAAATTGAGAAAGTCTTCAATCAAAGTCTTCAAACACATATATGAACAAACACACAACACAGTTATGAGGAATGAATGAGTTGAGGGAATGGAACCAGTAAGCTTGGTGAAGAGAATGATTTGGTAGGCCAGTTCCAACTGTTGTCTCAGTTGTATGTCTGGTTGGAGCGGCTGAGTATTTAAACTCGAGGACACACAGTCCCGGACACCTAGTCCTGAACATGCAGCTCAGGAAACCCAGTCCTCACCGTATTCTCCTTGAACTAAGGTCACACAGACCTCGTCCAATCACTCGTGGTAAGTCTTCAGGTGACTTCCAAACCTTCACAAACTTGGTCACTCGGCGATCCACAATTCCTCTTGGATGCTCTAGACCATGACGCCTAACCGTCTGGAAGAAGCACAGTCTCCAAAGGTAACAAGCGTCGCATCCACGCAGGATCAATCTCTTCAGTGATGCTCAATCACTTGGGGTTTGTAGGTGTTTGGGTTTGGTTTTTTCCTCACTTGATGATTTTCGCTCAAAGTCCTTGGAGGATGGGTTGCTCTCAAATGACAAGTGTCAGTTTCTCTCGGAGCACCCAACCAGCTAGTGGTTGTAGGGGCCGGCTATTTATAGCCTAGGGAGCAACCCGACATGATAAGACATAAATGCCCTTCAATGATATGACCGTTAGGTGGATAGATATTTTGGGACAGCTAGCGCATAGCACAACAACGGTCGGAATTTTGAGTACCAAAATCCTCAGGGCTATCATGTTCCTCACTGTGTAGGAAATCCGTACTGGCGAATTCCTAACTCCTCAGTCAGAACAAATTCCTCAGAGACCAGAAGAACTTCGTCTCTGTCACTGAAGAATATGACTGGACTGTATGAGATTTCCAATGGCTTCACTCGAAGGGATTGGTAGGTGTAGGATTTTGAGTTGAGCATCACATGGAAATTTTTCCTTAGTATTTCCTCGACCCCCTTTAACAGTACGGTGTTTCCTATGACTCAAGAAAGAGAAAATGAAACTACGAAAACAAAAGTCTTCATACTTCATGTTCCTCGAATGAATACCAAGTCTGCAAGGTCACACCAATTTCTTCACTTTCAAAGTCTTCAGAAAGTCTTCAGAAATCCAAAGTCTTCAGTCGAAGAGCTTCATTTTTAGGGGTCGACTTTCACTGTAAATATCAAACTCCTCATAGACTTATAGACCTGTGTACACTCACAAACGCATTAGTCCCTTAACCTATAAGTCTTCAATACACCAAAATCACTAAGGGGCATTAGATGCACTTACAATCTCCCCCTTTTTGGTGATTGATGACAATATAGGTTATGTTATCAACGGGGATAAATGTATGAAGTGTAATTACTTATATTGAGGAATTTGATTGCAACATATAGAAGAACTCCCCCTGAAGATGTGCATAGTGAGGAATTTGCTTTTGAAGCAATGCACACTTGAAGAGTTGAATCATGGAGATCTCCCCCTATATCTTGTAATTCATACACGCATTTGACATGTAACAGTGAAGAATTTGAAATGCATGATGAAATATGGTGACTGATGTAATTCAGCATGCGTGCAATAATATTAACGAGGAATAAGCATGCAGAAAAATGTCTCAAGAGTATCAGAGCACCATCGAGTTTAAGTTTACAACTCGATCCAATAAAGTCTTAGAAGAACGAGAGTTGTAACTTGAAAAAAATGCCTATATAGAAAGACCCGCTTGAAGACTAACTCAAAACTCTCCCCCTTTGTCATCAAATGGCCAAAATGATCGAATATGAGGACTAACGCCCCTGAAGAATATCAAGTTGATGAAGGAGCGCCAGCGTTGTTGGGGTCGTTTTTCGTAGTAGGGCCTGCCGCAGTGTCGTCCAAGTCTTCATTTTCATCAGTGTCGCGTGATGAAGAATATGAGCTGACCACTAAGGAAGGAACCTTGACCTTCTTGAATTTCTTCGGCGGAGGTGCAGACCAGTCAAAATCTTCCTTGAGACCCATTTTCTTTCAGATCGTCTTCACCATACAGATGTGACAGAATGGCCCAGGTGCGACCGAACACTTCATGGAGGTAGTAATGGTTTTTCTTCACTGCATTGTGTGTAGCAGTCATGTTGTGAAGAAATGAACCAAACTGACGCTTAACCCATTTATGATTTCGATCCACCTTCTGGTGAAGACTAAGCAGAAGCTCACGATCAGTCATCACATGAGGAGCAGTGGCTTGAGTAGTAGACTTGGGTGCATTGGCAGAGTCATGTGTGGCAGAGTCATCTTGGTGGAATAAGAGGCAGCTTTGCGAAACTGTCCATCCAATGGACGAATGCCTTCATCTATAACAGCTGGTGCCTTGCCCTTTTCATCAACTGAGGAATAGGTCTGCTTGAGGACTTCAATCGGGGGCAAGTAGCTAAGGTGATTCTGAAAATCATCTTTGTAGTTGAGTGAAGACCTTGTCCTGAAGAAACTCATAATCCAAGGTGCATAAGGCTTCAGCTCAAACGGAGACAGTGCAACATTTGCCAGAGTCCTCATGAAGAAATCGTGATAATTGACAGGAATGCCATGAACGATGTTGAATACCAAATTCTTCATGATGCCAACAATTTCCTCATCAGATGAGTTGTGGCCTTTGATATGACTCATTGTCCTCGTAAGAATATGATAGACAGTTCTGGGCACATAAAGTAATTCCTTCACGAGGAATTTGGTTCGTGGGGCCTGGCCTGGCTTCAAAGGTTTCATCAGAACTTGTATGTAGTGATTTGTAAGCTCAGGTTCACTGTAGATGCAACGAGCTTCTTCAAGGGGAGGACTGTGTGGTAAGGCACGAAGCAATTCAGAAGCTGGTGCAGTGTAGTGAGTGTTTTCAGACATCCAGTCCAGCACCCATGAATTCACATCTTCAGAATCTCCTGTGATGTGCAGCGTTGCATAAAATTGAAGAACCGGTTCTTCATTCCAATCGCAGATGTCAGAGCAAAAATTTGACAGTCCAGCGTCGTGAAAAACACTGAGGACTGGTGCGAAGCACGGCAGAGATTCCATATCCACGTGAGGAATATGCTCATGGTAGACGATTTTTTCTTTGTTGAATAGCACTGAGGAATAGAAATTGGCTTGATTAGCAGTCCAGAAACGCCTCGTCCTAATGCAAGCAGAGTTATAAGGGTTGTAGTCTTCGAAGAATACATGCTCGCCGAAGAAATCATCAGCTTTGAACTTTTTCTTGCGTGAGAATTGATCCTTTTGCTTGGGAAGAGGAGTGTCAGTGAGTTGCATCACGACCTCAGGAATCGCTATCTCAGGTTCTTCAGGCTGAGGAATTTCTGGTTCCTCTTCAGTGGTAGTCTGCGTCTTCAGATGTTCAACAGCAGCAGTTTCTTCAGCACTAGTGGCTGGAATTTCCTCATGTACAGATGAAGTGGGGTGAGTTTCTTCAGAGCCCATTTGAACAGTTTGTGCGGGGGACTAAGGTATTTGCTGCAACGGTGTGAACATTGGAGAGTTTGGATGCTGACTTTCCCAGAGTTCATCACTCATCACGGGTGTGGAGCAGCCAACGTCCACATCTTCATCTTCCATTTCTTCAATGCCAACCTCTTCAGCTGTGAACTGAGGCATATGCGAGGAGATAATAGGTGTTGAAGGGATCGTATCCACTTCAATTTCTTCATCAATCTGCTCTGACGAAGCAGCAGAATGATTTTCTTCATCAGATCCGCTAGGGATATCATATTCTTCACCAAAAGGAACAAGGTCTTTTGATGGCATGGTTGAGATTGGAACAACATCAGTGGGATTAGCAAATGAACTGGTTAAATGCTTCATCTTCTTCGGAGCTGAAGAATCTAAAGTAGCTGATGCTTTCCTTTTCTTCACTGCTGCATGCTCTGCAGCCTTGGTCTTCTTCACATCTGATGCAGATGGCAGGATCGGAGTTGGTGTTGGCGCAGGAGGAGCAGAGGAATTTGGTTGATTTTCTTCAGGCACAACTGATGCAGTTGCCCTAATTTCTTCAGTTTCTTCAGGCGCACCATTAGTGGATGCCCTGGCAATTTCTTCAGCGGCTGGAATGCAGTTATCAGCCCTGGAACTCACATTTTCTTCAGCAGCCTGATTTTCATCAGCGGTGCTGGCATGTTCTTTAGTCGGCTGAGCAGATGCTTCAGCCTGAGGAACTTCCTATTGCGTTGGGGCAGCAACATTGGAAGTGAAGTTATCCGCAAGTTTCACAAAACGAACCTTGGCTCCAAGCCAATTAGCATGGTATGCGTCAAATTCATCACTGAGTTTCTTGATTTCAGATTGAGTAGTGACAAGTTCTTCAGTTGTCATAAAGATAACGTTTTTCTTCAGATAGCGCTCCTTTTTGTACTGCGCTTTCTTGATCTGCCTGGCCTTCTCATATTTCCATTTTTCTTCTTGGATGAAATGGGTCAGCATGTGACTTTGGCCAGGAGTCAACTTGAAATCAGGCATGGGAGTGTTGGGGTCCTTGTGCCAAACATCAATGTATTCGAGGATTGGCTCTAGCGGCCCTGACTTGCCTATCTCTGATGATTTCAGCAAGTTCATCATCATCAGCTTTGTCTTCATCAGACGACACTTGAAAGGAGACTTGCTTCTTCTGAGGACTAGGGCGAGGACCTCGTCCAGCAGTGGTCTTTGTCTTCAGTAGAGAGGGTCCCGTTGAGGAATTTGGTGCAGCTGAGGAACTAGCTGAAGCTCCCGAGGCAATTGAGATGCCTGCAGTCCTTTGGCACGAGGCAAGATGCACAGGTGCAGAGGACTTTGTCAGAGCTGAGGATTTTGGAAGAGCAGGAGCAGCATGAGGAATTGGCCTTGAGGGCTTTGAGGATTCTGGCCGTGAGGGCATTGCTGAGGAATTTGGCCTTGAGGGCACTGTTGGTGAAGCACTTGGCTTGCGCGCAGACTTCTTTGACATAGCCTTCTTCGGTTTGACAGCAGAGGCCTCAGCAGAGGCAGCAGCAGCAGCAGAGTCTTCATTGAATTTCCTCACTGCTTCTCTGGCTTGCTTAGCCAACTTGGCTTGGCGCTTGGCCCATTCATCAGGATAGTCCTCACTACGCTTGAGGCTGGTGGGATTAGCTATTTGTCCAGATGCCAATGGAGGTCTTGGGCATGGAGGATTGAGTGCGAATTTCTTCATGTATTTGGGAGTGACATATCTGTACTCCCTCCACTCTCTAGCCCATCTCCTCTCTATCTTCTGAATGCGCACCTTGCGCTCATTCTTGGTTTCCTCAGGAGGTGTGCAGTACCCAGCATATATTTCATCAGGGATCTCAAACGCTGTATTGACCTCAGGCCTCTTTCCTTCTTTCTGTGGCTTCTTACCGTCAGCCATTTTCTTCAGTTGAGGAATTTGAACAATTGAATTCTCTGAAGAAGTATGCAACTTCTCTTCAAGGAACGCTGCAAATGAGTTAAGTTGATGAGAACCTAGTGATTCAGCAGCTGACATGAGTACCTGTGAACAGAGTTGTAACGCCCTCGATGCGGCTATATCTCCCACGTGTCGAAGCATGACTTAGAGGCATAACCACATTGAAAGCAATGTCGCAAGAGAGGTAATCTTCACACAACCCATGTAATACATAAGGGAAAGAGATACATAGTTGGCTTACAATCGCCACTTCACACAATACATAAATAAAGCATTACATCATCCAAATACAATCAAGGTCCGACTACGGAACCAAAATAAAAGAAGAACCCCAAATGCGACAAGGTCCCCCTATCGACCCCAACTGGGCTCCACTATTGGTCAACTAGAACGAAACAACACAAAGGACAAGATCTTCATCGAGCTCCTCCTTGAGCTTGGTTGCGTCATCTGCACAGACTCATCGGCGCCTGCAAGCTGGTTTTGGAAGTATCTGTGAGCCACAGGGACTCAGCAATCTCGCACCCTCGCGATCAAGACTATTTAAGCTTATGGGTAAGTTAAAGGTATGAGGTGGAGCTGCAGCAAGCGACTATCATATATGGTGGCGAACATACGCAAATGAGAGCGAGAAGAGAAAGCAAAGCACGGTCGATAAAAGTATGATCAAGAACTGATCCTAAAACAACCTACGTCAAGCATAACTCCAACACCATGTTCACTTCTCGGACTCCGCCGGAAAGAGACCATCACGGTTACACACGCGGTAGATGCATTTTAATTAAGGTCAACTTCAGGTTTTCTACAACCGGACATTAACAAATTCCCATCTGCCCATAACTGCGGGCACGGCTTTCGAAAGTTCAAATCCCTGCAGGGGTGTCCCAACTTAGCCCACGACAAGCTCTCACGGTCAACGAAGGAATAGACCTCCTCCCGAGACATTTCGATCAGACTCGGTATCCCAGTTCTTCAAGACATCCTCGACAATGGTAAAACAAGTCCAGCAAGACCACCCGATGCGCCGACATCCCGATAGGAGCTGCACATATCTCGTTCTCAGGGCAACACCGGATAAGCAATCCGTACAACTAAAACCAGCCCTCGAGTTTCCCCGAGGTGGCGCTGCAAGGGGCTCTAGTTTGGACCAACACTTAGACAAGCACTGGCCCGGGGGGGTTTAAAATAAAGATGACCCTCGGGATGCGCGACTCCCAAGGGAAAAAGGCTAGGTGGCAAATGGTAAAACCAAGGTTAGGCCTTACTGAAGGAGTTTTATTCAAAGCGAACTGTCAAGGGGTTCCCATTATAACCCAACCGCGTAAGGAACGCAAAATCCGGGAACATAACACCGATATGACGGAAATTAGGGCGGCAAGAGTGGAACAAAACACCAGGCATAAGGCCGAGCCTTCCACCCTTTACCAAGTATATAGATGCATTAATTAAATAAGATATATTGTGATATCCCAACAAAATACCCATGTTCCAAACATGGAACAAGCTCCAATCTTCACCTACAACTAGCAACGCTATAAGAGGGGCTGAGCAAAGCGGTAACATAGCCAAACAACGGTTTGCTAGGACAAGGTGGGTTAGAGGCTTGGGTTCAACAATAGGGAGGCATGATAAGCAAGTGGTAGGTATCGCAGCATAGGCATAGCAAAAGAGCGAGCAACTAGCAAGCAAGATAGAAGTGATTTCGAGGGTATGATCATCTTGCCTGAAATCCCGCAAGGAAGAAGAACGAGTCCATGAAGAAGACAAACGGACGTAGACGAATCCTCACAAACGCGATTTACGGAACCAACCCGAAGAAGCAAACACCGGAAAGAAGCACACAACATAGTAAACAACCAACACATGAACATGGTATGATATGCGGGATGCGGTATGCGATGCATATGCATGATTTGCAAGGAATAGAACCTGGCCTCAACTTGGAAATCCAAGTGTGCCACTGGAAAGATGAGATGAAATCGCTTGAAAACGATATAAAGATCACCGGAATCGGAGTTACGGTTTGGAAATGGCAAGCAATTCAAATATGACACCGGTCTGCGATTTACAGCAAGTAGCCAACTAAATGCAACAAGATGAACATGCTACAGCACTCAAACATGGCAACAAAATACATGGCAGGGATCCATTCATGATGCTTAACAAAATCTAGCACTGAGCTACGGCCAATTCATCCATTAACAGGTTCAAACAAGCATGGCAAAAATGCATTGGTAAACAGATTTCAGACTTAGTGAAATTAACACTTGTCTGGAATTTCAGATCAGGTAGCACACTTCGGAGCATGAAAACTATATGCTACAGGACCTGAACATGGCAAAGTAAAGCATGGCATGGAGCTACTCAAAGAGCTTAACAAAAGTCCCTTAGTGACCTTGAGCCAAAAGGGATCAGAAAATACATTGCAAGCATGTGAACATGGCAAAAACATAATCAGTTTCCAGACTTAGTGAAAACTGGCACATGCTGAAACAGATATCAAGTAGGCATGTTTACGAGCTCGATGCACTCACTACAGAGCAAGGCATGACAATCTAAGCATACACCCATCAAGAATACACATTATACAAGCTAGACATGGCAAGAACAATAACATGGCATGCACGGATCAACTACAACATCCTTGGCAAAATCGCTAACAAGTAGGCAATCTGTCCAGATTCACGAAATGGCAAAAGTAGAGCTCGATTGACTCTAGCTAGGGTGCTCCATAATTGCAAACAAAGACATGGATGGATAGAGCACTACGAGATTAACAAAACATCCTTACTGATCATCCTCAAAAGAGGCACGGATCACTAGGAAACAACATGAACATATGGCCATATGAGATAAACAGGTCAAGGACTTAGTGGAAATGCTAAGTCCCTGAAATCAGCATTAACGAATGCACCACTTTGCAAGCTTGTGCTAGTCACCACACACATCAAAAAAATACATGGGTTGCACCTCTGGAAAGATGGCAAAACCCTTAACAAAACATATGTAGAGCTCATGGGCATATCATGCACACAATAATCATGGCAAAAATGACAAATATCTAAATGGAGCAGCATATCTGACAATTATCTCAAGTAGCACTCTTCTAACAGCATTTCGGGCATCAAGATGAACTCAAATGAAAATGATGCAATGAGATGAAATGATGTAC
The DNA here is from genome assembly GCF_003073215.2 of Triticum urartu. NCBI lineage: Eukaryota > Viridiplantae > Streptophyta > Magnoliopsida > Poales > Poaceae > Triticum > Triticum urartu. Next base: position 186,147,285 of record NC_053023.1, read on the forward strand.
TCTCTGAGATGAACATTTTGATATGCTATATGCACAAATCGGAGCTCGGATGCAGAGTTGTGGCATGATGAAGATTGCAAAAATAATAGGGTTTCGGGGATAAAAGTCAACCGCAAGAAAAACTGGATCTCAGATCTGGCGGGCGCGGACTTCGAGGTTCGCCAGAGGGGAGGTCGCCGGAGATGCGCCGGAGCTTCGAGGGACCGGAGGAGAGGCCGGGGTGGCCGGATCCGGCGACGCTGCGGCGAGGCGGCGCTCGGACGCGGAGGGGGCGGCGCTAGCGCGGCTGCCGACGCCGGAGGTTGAGGCGGCGTGGCGACGAGCAACTCCGGCCAGCACGGGCGGCGCGGCTGCCGGTCGGCGACGCGATGGCGACGAAGGGCGGCATCGGGCAGAGCGCGGGCGGCGCTGGGAGGCAGAAGGAGGCGCGGGGCGCGGCCCGGGAGGCGGCGCGGGAGGGCCGGCCTCGGGCCCGTGCGGGCCGCGGCGGCGGCGGGCGCCAGGTGGAGAGAGAGGGAGGCGGGTGACAGGTGGCGTCTCCCGGTTGGCCGGGCGCGGCGGCGCGGCCGATGTGGCGGGGCCGGATTGGCCGGAGCAAGGTGGCGACCGAGCGGACATGTCCGGGGGCAGTGAGGACGCGTTCGGCGGTGCGAGGGGAGGAGTTTTTAGGGTTCATCCGCGAAAATTTCGGGGATGGCCACATATTTATAGGTAGAGGGAGCTAGGAGAGTCCAAATGAGGTGCGGTTTTCGGCCGCACGATCGTGATCGAACGACCGAGATGATGGAGCAGGTTTAGGTGGGTTTTGGGCCAAAATGGAAGGGTGTTGGGCTGCAACACACACGAGGCCTTCTCGGTCTCTCGGTTAACCGTTGGAGTATCAAACGAAGTCCAAATCGTACGAAACTTGACAGGCGGTCTACCGGTAGTAAACCAAGGCCGCTTGGCAAGTCTTGGTCCAATCCGGAAATGTTTAATCCCCACACACGAGAAGAAGGTAGAAATGACCACCGGAGGAGAACGTAACGCCGGATTGCAAAATGGACAACGGGGAAAATGCTCGGATGCATGAGACGAACACGTATGAAAATGAAATGCACAAGATGACATGATATGCAATGCATGACACGCAAGCAATGACAAGGCAACAACAGCGAATAACTGGACGACACCTGGCACATCGGTCTCGGGGTGTTACAACACTCCACCACTACGAGAGGATCTTGTCCCGAGATCTAGAATGGCACCGGAGGGAAAACGGAAGAGATAGAGAAGAGGTAAAACTAAGTTGCTTCATTGACAAACGAGTGAAACCACGAACCTTGAAGAGGTTAAGCAAATACGAGAAAAGAATACAACGGAGATGAACAAAATTGAAAACACACCGATAGAAAGGAGGAACAAAGAAGAACAACTTCGTATAGCGCTCCGGTTGGAAAGAGATGCAAGACTTGATAAGATGAAAAGAAGTTGATCTTGAAAAGAACAAAAAGAAAAAAATAGAAGAGAGTCACATCAAAATTCCTCCGGAAGAAAAGAGAGAATGGAAAGGAGTGAACGAAGTAGAAAACAATATCTTGGCAGAGCATGCTTACAACAAGGCTAGAACGGAGTTGTTGGAAAACCAACAACGAAAAGAAAAATCTTGATATGGTCTTATGAAATACATCTCAAAATTATGAGGTGACAATCTGCCACTCACGGGAAAGAATTGTATTTATTTGAACAAGGAGACGAGAAAGTATTTCACCGAGAGGATAAAGAAGAGCTTGGATCATTTATGAGCACCATAGATAGCAACAGTCCTTAGGGATGGCTTTAGGTGAAATATAACCGAAGAAAATTCCAACGAATAGGTTGATGGATTTAAAATATCCCAATCTTAACAGCATGTGAATCATGAAAAACATGAAATCAAATTATCAAGAATGACATAATACCACCTCCAATGATACGATAGACAGAAATGCACTCCGGATTACAAAATGAAGAAAGCTTGAGTTTCTTAGAAAAGAATCTCGATGAACACTTTGAGAAAGAATATAAATCCTTGATGAACCATCATGTAGAACTTTCATGAGAACTCCAGAAAACAAAAATGATGATCAAAGCAAGAGAAGTTGAAAACACAAGGTGAAACCTTGTAATGATTTAGATGAAGCTTTGCGACGAGATAGAGTGGAAACTTGGAACTCCAGAAAAGAAAGATGAGCACTTGAAACCAAGAATAAGTATGATGAGCCACTCCGGAAAACAGGAATTGAATAAACTCGATGAAACAAGAATAAGAATTACATTCTGCTTATCCTTTACCAATTAAATTGATGACAATCAATGGATTCGACATATTACTTATTCTTGTAGAAAAGATTAAGAGAGAGATAGCGCAAACTTGAGAAGGTATTGAACGAACCACCGGAAGGGTTGAAACAACGAATAAATTTATATGGTGACCAAGGAAGAGAACTCTTGAACGGACCACCGTAAGAATTGAAAATGATCGAAGTAGGGGTGCATCACCGGTAAAAATTAGCAAATGAACGAAGGTGCTTGAGACAAACTAGATACATGAGAACGAAGAGATCAAGAACTGATTAGAGGATATTTGATTGATGCACCGACAAGATAGGAGAATGATAACTGACAGCTGAGAATGAATAAACCTGAATTGATGGACTCCGGATAACAAAACTAAGAAGACTCTTGAATTGCTTCGGATAGGTGAAAAGAATTCTCACAATCAAAACAATTATGAGAGGATGGCAACAAGCTAGAATCACGAATCTTGAAGAGAATGGAGCAAGATTGAGAGAGAAAAATCTTCTTCGGTCTTCAGAATATGAGAATTACGATGAGAACACCACCATGAATTGTTGAGATACTCCGAAATGATAAATAGAAAGGTTGAACCAACGATGAAAAGAATTTGACAGATCTTGGAGAAAGACATGTGACTGATGATAACTCATTCTTACATCAAACTTTAGAAGGAATTTAGGATAGCTCCGGGAAAATAAGAAGAGTCAGGTAAGATCCTGGGAAAAGATCTGTGGGTTAGGGCCCACTCAAAAGAAACACCGTTGAAATGATTTAAAAGAGAGGTTGCACCGGTTGAATTAAATGACTTGAATGAGATAACATCCTCGAAAGATCTTGAAAGAATCTTGAATGACAAGACGAGCCTTTTTAGAAAATTTGAGCATGCCGGAATAAATGAATAGCGAGAAGTGAATTATTATGAAGTACACCGGTATGAGAAGGCATTAAAATGAGGAAAAAGGGTAAGGTCAACAAAGCTTGACTTGAAACCATCGGAGAAGATAAAAGAAACGAAGAATGATGAACTAGAAGCTCCGTTAGAATTTTCATGAGAATCACCGGATAAGAATATTGACGGAAAAGGAATGAAGAGGCCTCGCATCAATAAGATGGATACTTGATCAAGAAATCTGAATCCTTCAAGAAACGAGGGGGGGGGGGGGGGGAAAAACACTGTTGAGAAGAAATGATAATTGATCTTGCTGATGTTGAAATGATCGGAACCACTAGAAGAGAAACACACCGGTTGAAAAGGATTGACAAAACAATCTCGATGATCAAGAGGGATTGGTATTCACATCGGAGTATGAGAACACCATTTAGGAAAGGTATGGAATCAACACTTGACTTTGAAGCAACTTGAATACCACAACTCAAAACAAAACAAAGGATTGGCTTGCGGAATAAGCCAGAACAAACATATGATAGAGATTTCGACCGAAGTTTTCGTGGTGGGGCCTACACAGGCTCGATCGTACAGCACCATCATGTACAAGGCAGTGCACATGACATACGAAGCGTCCCCGAGTCGGCATAGCCAAGGACTCTTTAAGACACAACGAGACCACTGTAAAACCAACTGTGGATAGGCGGACCACTAGACGTCGAACCCCAATTTCATATCATACATCTGTCGGAAATATAACCTAAGAGCTACTTGAATTCCCACTTATAAACTCCCGAAACTTTCCGGTTATGTAATCAGGTGTTGGGGATACAGGGGAAGCATAATATCTCACCCAAATCTAGCAAATCCTACATCCAGCTGTATCCATCCTTCAACACATAACCAAGAAACCTTCGGAAATCATCTACCTCAACCTTCGAAAAGTATCCGTTATACGAGTTATGGCAATACTCCCGAACTCCCGCCCCAGTACTGGGTGGCGTCGAGGTTATCTCACCAACGAACTGCATAAAAGAGATTTTTTATGTCGGCGTACTAAACTCAGGTATTCCAGAACTGCAACGATAAAATTGTGACGACAACACCTCAGAGCTCAACTCCCCGGGAAACTGCCACAACCCCTAAAGACAGGAGGCACCAAGAACAATGTTCTCGTCACAAAATCATCGGAACGATTCCAAGATACCCGCGTGATCCTAAATAAAATTTTAGTGAAATTTGAGAAGAGAAGAGTCAAAACTCTACGTCAGGATGCCTTACCAGAGCGATGAGGAGACTGGGAAGTAAAAAGAATTCCTAAACTCTCTAATATATAATTCCTAAATGACTCAAAACATTTTTCTAGACTCAACAACGGCTGCTAAAAACGATCAAACAGTGGGGGCTCCTAAGGTCGGGGAAGGCTCTGATACCAACTTGTAACGCCCTCGACGTGGCTATATCTCCCACGTGTCGAAGCACGACTTAGAGGCATAACCGCATTGAAAGCAATGTCGCAAGAGAGGTAATCTTCACACAACCCATGTAATACATAAGGGAAAAAGATACATAGTTGGCTTACAATCGCCACTTCACACAATACATAAATAAAGCATTACATCATCCAAATACAATCAAGGTCTGACTACGGAACCAAAATAAAAGAAGAACCCCAAATGCGACAAGGTCCCCCGATCGACCCCAACTGGGCTCCACTACTGATCAACTAGAACGAAACAACACAAAGGACAAGATCTTCATCGAGCTCCTCCTTGAGCTTGGTTGCGTCATCTGCACGGACTCATCGGCACCTGCAAGCTGGTTTTGGAAGTATCTGTGAGCCACAGGGACTCAGCAATCTCGCACCCTCGCGATCAAGACTATTTAAGCTTATGGGTAAGGTAAAGGTATGAGGTGGAGCTGCAGCAAGCGACTATCATATATGGTGGCCAACATACGCAAATGAGAGCGAGAAGAGAAAGCAAAGCACGGTCGATAAAAGTATGATCAAGAAGTGATCCTAAAACAACCTACGTCAAGCATAACTCCAACACCGTGTTCACTTCTCGGACTCCGCCGGAAAGAGACCATCACGGTTACACACGCGGTAGATGCATTTTAATTAAGGTCAACTTCAGGTTTTCTACAACCGGACATTAACAAATTCCCATCTGCCCATAACTGCGGGCAGGGCTTTCGAAAGTTCAAATCCCTGCAGGGGTGTCCCAACTTAGCCCACGACAAGCTCTCACGGTCAACGAAGGAATAGACCTCCTCCCGAGACATTCCGATCAGACTCAGTATCCCGGTTCTTCAAGACATCCTCGACAATGGTAAAACAAGTCCAGCAAGACCACCCGATGCGCCGACATCCCGGTAGGAGCTGCACATATCTCGTTCTGAGGGCAACACCGGATAAGCAATCCGTACAACTAAAATCAGCCCTTGAGTTTCCCCGAGGTGGCGCTGCAAGGGGATCTAGTTTGGACCAACACTTAGACAAGCACTGGCCCGGGGGGGTTTAAAATAAAGATGACCCTCGGGATGCGCGACTCCCAAGGGAAAAAGGCTAGGTGGAAAATGGTAAAACCAAGGTTGGGCCTTGCTGAAGGAGTTTTATTCAAAGCGAACTATCAAGGGGTTCCCATTATAACCCAACCGCGTAAGGAACACAAAATCCGGGAACATAACACCGATATGACGGAAATTAGGGCGGCAAAAGTGGAACAAAACACCAGGCATAAGGCCGAGCCTTCCACCCTTTACCAAGTATATAGATGCATTAATTAAATAAGATATATTGTGATATCCCAACAAAATACCCATGTTCCAAACATGGAACAAGCTCCAATCTTCACCTACAACTAGCAACGCTATAAGAGGGGCTGAGCAAAGCGGTAACATAGCCAAACAACGGTTTGCTAGGACAAGGTGGGTTAGAGGCTTGGGTCAACAATATGGGAGGCATGATAAGCAAGTGGTAGGTATCGCAGCATAGGCATAGCAAAAGAGCGAGCAACTAGCAAGCAAAGATAGAAGTGATTTCGAGGGTATGATCATCTTGCCTGAAATCCCGCAAGGAAGAAGAACGAGTCCATGAAGAAGACAAACGGACGTAGTCGAAGCGAATCCTCAAAACGCGATGTTACCGGAACCAACCCGAAGAAGCAAACACCGGAAAGAAGCACACAACATAGTAAACAACCAACACATGAACATGATATGAGATGCGGGATGCGGTATGCGATGCATATGCATGATTTGCAAGGGAATTAAAGAACCTGGCCTCAACTTGGAAATCCAAGTGTGCCACTGGAAATATGAGATGAAATCGCTTGAAAACGATATAAAGATCACCGGAATCGGAGTTACGGTTTGGAAATGGCAAGCAATTTAAATATGACACCGGTCTGCGATTTACAGCAAGTAGCCAACTAAATGCAACAAGATGAACATGCTACAGCACTCAAACATGGCAACAAAATACATGGCAGGGATCCATTCATGAAGCTTAACAAAATACTAGCACTGAGCTACGGCCAAATCATCCATTAACAGGTTCAAACAAGCATGGCAAAAATGCATATGGTAAACAGATTTCAGACTTAGTGAAATTAACACTTGTCTGGAATTTCAGATCAGGTAGCACACTTCGGAGCATGAAAACTATATGCTACAGGGCCTGAACATGGAAAAGTAAAGCATGTCATGAAGCTACTCAAAGAGCTTAACAAAAGTCCCTTAGTGACCTTGAGCCAAAAGGGATCAGAAAATACAATTGCAAGCATGTGAACATGGCAAAAACATAATCAGTTCCCAGACTTAGTGAAAACTGGAGCATGCTGAAACAGATATCAAGTAGGCATGTTTACGAGCTCGATGCACTCACTACAGAGCAAGTCATGACAATCTAAGCATACACCCATCAATAATACACATTATACAAGCTAGACATGGCAAGAACAATAACATAGCATGCACGGATCAACTACAACATCCTCGGCAAAATCGCTAACAAGTAGACAATCTGCCCAGATTCACGAAATAGCAAAAGTAGAGCTCGATTGACTCAAGCTAGGATGCTCCATAATTGCAAACAAAAGCATGGATGGATAGAGCACTACAATATTAACAAAACATCCTTACTGATCATCCTCAAAAGAGGCACGGATCACTAGGAAACAACATGAACATATGACCATATGAGATAAACAGGTCAAGGACTTGGTGGAAATGCTAAGTCCCTGAAATCAGCATTAACGAATGCTCCACTTTGCAAGCTTGTGCTAGTCACCACACACATCACAAAAATACATGGATAGCACCCCTGGAAAGATGGCAAGGCATATAACAAAATACATGTAGAGCTCAGGGGCATATCATGCACACAATAATCATGGCAAAAATGACAAATATCTAAATGGAGCAGCAGATCTGACAATTATCTCAAGTAGCACTCTTCTAACAGCATTTCGGGCATCAAGATGAACTCAAATGAAAATGATGCAATGAGATGAAATGATGTACTCTCTGAGATGAACATTTTGATATGCTATATGCACAAATCGGAGCTACGGATGCAGAGTTGTGGCATGATGAAGATTGCAAAAATAATAGGGTTTCGGGGATAAAAGTCAACCGCAAGAAAAACTGGATCTCAGATCTGGCGGGCGCGGACTTCGAGGTTCGCCAGAGGGGAGGTCGCCGGAGATGCGCCGGAGCTTCGAGGGACCGGAGGAGAGGCCGGGGTGGCCGGATCCGGCGACGCTGCGGCGAGGCGGCGCTCGGACGCGGAGGGGGCGGCGCTAGCGCGGCTGCCGACGCCGGAGGTTGAGGCGGCGTGGCGACGAGCAACTCCGGCCGGCGCGGGCGGCGCGGCTGCCGGTCGGCGACGCGATGGCGACGAAGGGCGGCATCGGGCAGAGCGCGGGCGGCGCTGGGAGGCAGAAGGAGGCGCGGGGCGCGGCCCGGGAGGCGGCGCGGGAGGGCCGGCCTCGGGCCCGTGCGGGCCGCGGCGGCGGCGGGCGCCAGGTGGAGAGAGAGGGAGGCGGGTGACAGGTGGCGTCTCCCGGTTGGCCGGGCGCGGCGGCGCGGCCGATGTGGCGGGGCCGGATTGGCCGGAGCAAGGTGGCGACCGAGCGGACATGTCCGGGGGCAGTGAGGACGCGTTCGGCGGTGCGAGGGGAGGAGGTTTTAGGGTTCATCCGCGAAAATTTCGGGAATGGCCACATATTTATAGGTAGAGGGAGCTAGGAGAGTCCAAATGAGGTGCGGTTTTCGGCCGCACGATCGTGATCGAACGACCGAGATGATGGAGTAGGTTTAGGTGGGTTTTGGGCCAAAATGGAAGGGTGTTGGGCTACAACACACATGAGGCCTTCTCGGTCCCTCGGTTAACCGTTGGAACATCAAACGAAGTCCAAATGGTACGAAACTTGACAGGCGGTCTACCGGTAGTAAACTAAGGCCGCTTGGCAAGTCTCGGTCCAATCCGGAAATGTTTAATCCCCACACACGAGAAGAAGGTAGAAATGACCACCGGAGGAGAACGAAACGCCGGATTGCAAAACGGGCAACGGGGAAAATGCTCGGATGCATGAGACGAACACGTATGCAAATGAAATGCACAAGATGACATGATATGCAATGCATGACATGCAAGCAATGACAAGGCAACAACAGCGAATAACTGGACGACACCTGGCACATCGGTCTCGGGGCGTTACAAGAGTATAGTTGCGAGGAATTTGGAGACGTCATATGCGTTCTCAGAAAGTTTTTCAAAAAGGAACAAGTTTAAGAAATTTGACCAGATGAGTCTTGAAGAATTTCACTAAGTGTTCTTTGTCTTAGGTTCCAGATTTGTATAGATCGAAGATCCACACAATTGAGGAATCTGGAAGAAAAATGATGCTTAGAGAAACGAATCAAGAACAGATGACTTGTGAGGTGTTTAGTGTGTGAAGATATGAAGATAAACACCTTTAAAGATTTTGTAAATAATCATTCGAATCAATGAGGGCAGTAAAAGTAACTTTTAATTACTCTGCATGAAGAACACGACGAACAGTGAAGTGGAGAGGTGAAGTTCGTCTGTGTAGATCTTCCACGCCCTAACTCGGCGGAGGAAGACGGCTACGGTGGCGGCGGAGTGAAGATTTCCGTGGCCGGCGTGAGTACGGCGGCGACGAGGTCGAGGCAGTGAAGCTCTTCCTCACCGGCGATGATGAAGTAGCGGCGGCGCTAGGGTTTGAGAAGCTCGAGCTGGAGAGAGGTCGAGCGGAGTAAAAGAAGTGAGGAAGGGAAAGAGGGATATTTATAGCCACGGTGAAAAACTGTTCGCCCAAAGAAATTGGACGAACGTGCCCCTGACCCTTCTCATTCGCTTGACATGTGTCATCCACGTACTGAGAGGTGGAGATCGTGTGCGATCTTGGGTGAATGGATAAGTGTATCGTGGGATGCGAAACGGTTTGAGCGGCAAAGCCGAAAATTTAGATAGGATAGGTTTTAAAGTTTCGTTCGCAATTTCTTCAGCTGATAAGGACACAGTGAAGATTTTGAACGAATTTCAAATAGAACGCATATGAAGAATTTGTGAACAGATTGGGTTGAGTATAGCATAGAGGGGAAGGGTCCGATCACATTCACTTAGCAGAAAAATCAACTTGAAGAAATTAGCAATAAGTGAATGCTGTAGAGAACATAAACTCATATATATATATATAGCTAATGGAGAAAAACGATGGAAACAGTGAAGACAATGCAAAGTTGAAGAATATGAACAACTGAAGAATTTCAACTTTTGGTGGTGGCATGACCCACCGTATAAGAATGATGATTTCAGACACCGTGTACAATTATCGTAGGGTTCTGAGAATCAAACTCTTCATTAATTTCTTCACACTAAGAGTGTTATTGTTAATTGATTGAAGAAAAACATTTCTTCATGTGTTGCACATCTAAGTCATCAATTTTGCATAAGTGTTAGGATGAGTGTCCTTTTCAAAGAACATTCGAAGATTCTAGGATATTTAGCTCACATCGCAACTTGCTAAATCTCTTGTCATCCAAGGGCTTTGTGAAGATATCGGCTAGCTGTTCTTCGGTCTTCACATGCTCAATAGAAATGTCGCCCTTTAACACATGATCACGAAGAAAATGATGACGAATCTGAATGTGCTTAGTCTTCGAGTGCTGAACTGGGTTGTGAGCAATCTTGATGGCACTCTCATTGTCACAGAAGAGAGGCACATTCTTCATGTTGACGCCGTAGTCCTTGAGAGTTTGCTTCATCCATAGCAATTGAGCACAGCAAGAACCAGCAGCAATGTACTCAGCTTCAGCAGTAGATAGTGATACACAGTTCTGTTTCTTCGAGGACCAACAGACCAAAGATCGTCCGAGGAAATGACATGTACCATATGTTGACTTGCGGTCCACACGATCACCAGCATAGTCAGAGTCAGAATATCCAATGAGATCAAAAGCCGAGCCCTTGGGGTACCATAATCCAAGTGTTGGTGTGTGAGCTAGATATCGAAGAATATGCTTCACAGCCTTATGGTGTGATTCCTTCGGTGTAGCTTGAAATCAGGCACACATGCACACACTAAGCATTATGTCTGGCCTAGATGCACATAAGTACAATAAAAAGCTAATCATGGAGCGGTATACCTTATGATCGAAGTCAATACCATTTTCATCAATGCACAGATGGCCATTTGTGGGCATAGGAATTTTGACACCTTTGCAATCTTGCATCCCGAATTTCCTCAGTACATCCTTAAGGTATTTCTCCTGAGATATGAAAATGCCATTGCGTTGTTGACGAATTTGAAGATCAAAGAAGAATTTCAACTCTCCCATTATAGACATTTGATATTCTTCACTCATCATATAGGCAAATTCATCACTATAACATTGGTCAGTACAGCCAAAGATAATATCATCAACATATATTTAGCACACAAATAATTCACCATCATAAGATTTAGTGAAAAGAGTAGGGTCGAGTGAACCGGGTTTGAAGCCTTTCTTCATGAAGAATTCCTTCAAGGTATCATACCACGCCCGTGGGGCCTGCTTGAGGCCATAGAGGGCCTTGTTGAGTCTGAAGACTTTGTTAGAATTCTTTGGATCTTCAAAACCTGGGGGTTGAGCAACATATACTTCTTCCTCAAGCTTACCATTGAGGAATGCACTTTTCACATCCATTTGATATAAAGTCATATCATGATGGTTAGCATAAGCAAGTAATATGCGAATAGCCTCAAGTCTAGCAACAGGTGCAAATGTTTCATCGAAATCAATTCCTTCAACCTGTGTGCATCCTTGAGCTACGAGCCATGCCTTATTCCTCACCACAAGGCCATTTTCATCTTGCTTGTTGCGGTAGATCCACTTTGTGCCAATGATATTGTGCTTGCGAGGATCTGGACGTTTGACCAGTTCCCAGACATTTTTTGAGCTCGAACTGATGTAATTCTTCTTGCATTGCCTGAATCCACTCAGGCTCCAGAAATGCTTCATCTATCTTAGTGGGCTCTGTGATAGAGACAAAAGCATAGTGCCCACAAAAGTTAGATAAATGTGAAGCTTTTGAGCGTGTGAGAGGACATGGCGCTTTGATGTCATTGATGATCTTTTCAAGTTGCACTTCTTTTGCAATGCGAGGATGAGCTGGTTGTCGTTGAAGAATTTGATCAGCATTCTCTTCAGCACCATTTTCTTCAGTAGGAATGCCATCCTCGGTAGCCTTGAACTTGATAGTTTCCTCAGGTACAGTAGGTAGGTGCTCTCTTTGCGAGTCATTAGTTTCATCGAACCGCACATCTACAGTTTCAACAACCTTGTGAAGAACGTTGTTGAAGACTCTGTAGGTGTGCGAGTCCTTTCCGTAACCAAGCATAAAACCTTCATGTGCTTTCGGTGAAAATTTTGAGTTGTGATGAGGATCTCTAATCCAACATTTAGCACCGAAGACTTTGAAATAACTTACATTGGGTTTCTTATCAGTGAGGAGTTCATAGGCAGTCTTCTTGAAGAATTTGTGAAGATATACTCTGTTGATGATGTGGCACGCAATATCAATTGCCTCAATCCAGAACCGACGAGGCATTTTGTATTCATCAAGCATAATGCGAGCCATCTCAGCAAGAGTCCTGTTCTTGCGCTCCACTACGCCGTTCTGCTGAGAAGTGTAAGGAGCAGATAACTCATGAGTAATACCAAGTTCATTAAGATAGTCATCGAGACCAGAATTCTTGAACTCAGTGCTATTGTCACTTCTGATGTGCTTGATCTTCACACCAAAGTTGGTTGAAGCCCTCGAGGAAAATTGTTTGAAGACTTCCTGCACTTCATGTTTGTAAGTAACAAGGTGTACCCATGTATAACGAGAGTAATCATCAACAATAACAAAGCCATATTGAGATGCATCATTTGAAACAACAAAGTAATGATTAGGACCGAAGAGATCCATGTGAAGTAATTCAAATGGGCGAGTAGTGGTCATGATAGTCTTCGCAGGATGCTTGGCCTTAGTCATCTTCCCAGCTCCGCAGGCTCCGCATAGGTGATCCTTGAGGAATTTGACATTCTCGATGCCAATGACATGCTTCTTCTTAGCAAGCGTGTGCAAATTCCTCATGCCTGCATGACCAAGTCGTCGATGCCAGAGCCAGCCTTCTGAAACTTTTGCAAGTAGGCACACGGCTGGTTGTGGTCCTGTAGAGAAATTAGCAATATACAGGTCTCCTCTCCTAAAGCCTTCAAAGACTTTGGAATTGTCAGCTTCCATAACCACAACACAACGATACTTGTCAAAGACAACAACCATATCAAGATCACAAAGCATTGAGACAAACATAAGGTTGTATCCTAAGGACTCAACAAGCATGACTTTGTCCATGTGTCGATCCTTTGTAATCGCAACCTTACCTAGACCCAATACTTGACTTTTGCCTTTGTCGGCAAAGATGATATGCTTCAGATGCGACGGAGATAATGGAGCATCCACCAATAGATTCTTGTCACCAGTCATGTGATTTGTACATCCACTATCGAGGACCCACTCAGTGGCTTTGGGTTTATCATCCTGCAGATGAATTAGTGCAGCTTACAAACTCATATACTTCATCAATGAAGAATATGACATCAATTCATCAGATCAATTTCATCAAGCAAAAGAACAGATACAGCAATATGAGGATGTGAGAAATGAAGGTTCATTTATTCATGATTAGCCTGCGTCCTATCAGGCATGCTCAGGTCTCCAGCAAATTCTTCAGACGATTAGTACGTCTGGAGACCTGGCCCTGCAGAAGAGATTAGTTTTTTTTCTTCACCACCCACATCTGAAGGGGTGGCAAAGAGTTCATCATTCTGCAAGCTCCATACGAGAAGGATGGCATAGAAGCCAGTCCATTTCGTTTCACATAAGAGGGGTTAGAGTGAGCATAAGAGTAAGCAGAGAAATTCTTTAAGGACTTATGGACATAATGATTTGAAGAATAATGCACATATCCATAATCCTTAGATCTTCCCTGCAAAACAGACGGGTTAGTACGATGATGTTCATATGAGGACTTTGATCCTTTTGAGGAGTATGATCCATGTGAGGAGTTTGGTCCGTATGAGGACTTGGATCCATATGAAGAATTTGGTTCATATGAAGAATTTGATCTGGGGTTCCTATTCTTCACAGGTGGCGTCATGATGACATTCACCTGAAGATTTTCAAGGCATCTTTTGAGAACCCAGATTTTCTTCATAGGGGAACCGTTCCTGCAGTTAGTGCCAACATATCTAGCAAATACTTCACCATTCTGATTTTTGAAAAGTTTATAGTTGGGGTCAAATGACTCATCATCAAAACGAGGAGATTCACATGCAAATCCAGATAAGTTAGATGGATCAACTGGAGGTCCCTTTGCAGCAACCCATGTAGTTTTGGGGTACTGCTCAGGCTTCCAATATGTACCATCAGCATTGAGTTTCCTCTCAAAAGCAATACCCTTTTTCCTAGGGTTCCTGTTGAGGATTTTCTTTTTAAGCACATCACAAAGAGTATGATGCCCTTTGAGGCTTTTGTACATGCCTGTTATGTATAATTCCTTCAGCCCTGCATCGTCAGTGATACTAGCAATGTCCTCAGATGAGGAATTAGTGATAGCAGAGGCATGTGAAGAATTTGAAACATTAGCAACATTTGAATATTCAGGTGAAGAATTAGCAGATTCACGTTCAATGCATTTCAAACAAGGAGGAACAAATTCTTTCTGAGAAGCGCTGATTTGTTGAGCAAGTAATGAATCGCGCTCCTTCTGAAGATCTTCATAACTCACTCTTAACTTCTCAAGGTCTTGCTTTCTTTGAAAAAATTCATAAGAAAGCTTCTCATGATCGGATAAGAGAGTGTTATGATGACCTTGAAGATTGTCAAACGTAGTCTGAAGTCTCTGAAGATTTTCAGTCAAGGCTTTAGTGCGATCCATTTCTTCACTCAACATATCATCACTTTTGTCTAGCATGTTTTGAACCTTTTCAAGAGCCCTTTATTGTTTTACAGCAATCTTAGCAAGTTTAGAATAGCTGGGCTTAAGGTTTTCATCAGATTCATGCTCACTGGATTCAGAGGAGGTATATTTGAGTACCTTGGCACCCTTTGCCATGAAGCAATAGGTGGGAGCGTAGTCATCATCGCCTTCATCAGCCTTGTTGGTGAGGTCATTTTCTTCAGTGTTGAAGATAGACTTGCTGATGAATGCAGTAGCGAGAGCTAGGCTCGCCACTCCGGATTCGGACTCCTCAGATGTCTCCTCTTCCTCATTTTCTTCAGATTCAGCCTCAGAGTCCATTTCCTTGCCAATGAATGCCCTAGCCTTCTTGGAGCTGCTCTTCTTGTGATATGAAGACTTTGAAGATTTTGATGATGAAGATTTTGTGGATTTCTTCTTTTTCTTCGCATCATCAGAACTGTAATCCTTGTATTTCTTCTTCTTTGATTCCTTTTCCCACTGAGGACAATCTTGAATGTAATGTCCAGGTTTCTTGCACTTGTGACAGAGCCTCCTCTTGTAGTCACTGGATGAGGAATCATTGCTCCTTGAGGGTCTTCCAAGGCGACCACGTCTTGAAAATTTTTGGAACTTCTTCACGAGCAGAGCCAGATCATGGCTTAGTTCTTCAGGATCACCAAGGCTGCTACCAGAGTCTTCATCTTCGGACTCAGATACTGCCTTGGCCTTCAGTGCATGTGATCTGCCATAGCTCGAACCATAGAGATCTCTTTTTTCAGCAAGTTGGAACTCATGAGTATTTAGCCTCTCAAGATATCAGCGGGATCAAGTGACTTGTAATCAGCACGTTCTTGTATCATCAATGCCAGAGTGTCAAATGAGGAATCAAGCGATCTCAGCAATTTCTTCACCACCTCATGGTCGGTGATGTCAGTGGCACCAAGTGCTTGAAGCTCATTTGAGATGTCAATGAGGCGATCGAAAGTTTGTTGAACATTTTCATTGTCGAGTCTTTTGAAGCGATTGAAGAGATTGCGAAGAACATCAATTCGAGAGTCACGCTGTGTTGAGACTCCTTCATTCACTTTGGACAACCTGTCCCAGATAAGCTTCGCTGTCTCCAAAGCACTCACTTTGCCATACCGTCCTTTGCTCAGATGGCCACATATGATATTCTTCGCTTGAGAATCGAGTTGCTTGAATCTCTTCACATCAGCAGCATTCAGAGAAGGTGTGACTGAGGGAACACCATTTTCCACAACATACCAGAAATCGTTACCAATTGCCTCAAGATGCATTCACATCTTATTCTTCCAGTAGGGGTAGTCCGTCCCATTGAAGGTAGGACACCCAGCAGAGACCTTGATCATACCTGCGGTCGACATAACTAAACTCCAGGCGGTTAAACCAAAATCACACAGAACAAGGGAGTACCTTGTTCTGATACCAATTGAAAGTGCGTTATATCGACTAGAGGGGGGGGTGAATAGGCGATTTTTATGAAATTCTTCACTGAGGAATTTGCCGGTGAGGAAATTCCTTAGCGAAGAACTACTAGTAGCAGAATAAGTATTCAAAAGTAAACATAACAGAATACAAGCATAGTCATCATGATGAAATGAAGACAGACACAGAGTATACGAAGCGTAAGCACATGATAACACAGGATGAAGACAAACAGACTGAATAAATTAAACTGAGGAAATTGAGAAAGTCTTCAAACATAGATATGAACAAACACACAACACAGTTATGAGGAAATGAACGAGTTGAGGGAATAGAACCAGTAAGCTTGGTGAAGACAATGATTTGGTAGACCAGTTTCAACTGTTGTCTCAGTTGTACGTCTGGTTGGAGCGGCTGAGTATTTAAACTCGAGGACACACAGTTCCGGACACCCAGTCCTGAACACGCAGCTCATGACACCCAGTCCTCACCATATTCTCCTTGAACTAAGGTCACACAGACCTCGTCCAATCACTCGTGGTAAGTCTTCAGGTGACTTCCGAACCTTCACAAACTTGGTCACTCGGCGATCCACAATTCCTCTTGGATGCTCTAGACCATGACGCCTAACCGTCTGGAAGAAGCACAGTCTCCAAAGATAACAAGCCTCGGATCCACGCAGGATCAATCTCTTCAGTGATGCTCAATCACTTGGGGGTTGTAAGTGTTTGGGTTTGGGTTTTTCCTCACTTGATGATTTTCGCTCAAAGTCCTCGGAGGATGGGTTGCTCTCAAATGACAAGTGTCAGTTTTTCTCGGAGCACCCAACCAGCTAGTGGTTGTAGGGGGCGGCTATTTATAGCCTAGAGAGCAACCCAACATGATAAGACATAAATTCCCTTCAATGATATGACCATTAGGTGGATAGATATTTTGGGACAGCTGGCGCATAGCACAACAACGGTCGGAATTTTGAGTAGCAAAATCCTCAGGCCTATCATGTTCCTCACTGTGTAGGAAATCCGCACTGGCGAATTCCTAACTCTTCAGTGAGAACAAATTTCTCAGAGACCAGAAAGAACTTCGTCTCTGTCACTGAAGAATATGACTGGACTGTATGAGATTTCTAATGGCTTCACTCGAAGGGATTGGTAGGTGTAGGATTTTGAGTTGAGCATCACATGGAAATTTTTCCTTAGTATTTCCTTGACCCCATTTAACAGTACGGTGTTTCCTATGACTCAAGAAAGAGAAAATGAAACTACGAAAACAAAAGTCTTCATGCTTCATGTTTCTCGAATGAATACCAAGTCTGCAAGGTCACACCAATTTCTTCACTTTCAAAGTCTTCAGAAAGTCTTCAGAAATCCAAAGTCTT
This sequence comes from Triticum urartu, assembly GCF_003073215.2. NCBI lineage: Eukaryota > Viridiplantae > Streptophyta > Magnoliopsida > Poales > Poaceae > Triticum > Triticum urartu. The sequence goes on from NC_053023.1 coordinate 186,164,836, forward strand.
CAGTCGAAGAGCTTCATTTTTAGGGGTCGACTTTCACTGTAAATATCAAACTCCTCATAGACTTATAGACCTGTGTACACTCACAAGCGCATTAGTCCCTTAACCTATAAGTCTTCAATACACCAAAATCACTAAGGGGCACTAGATGCACTTACATCATCACCACCTTTTGCAAAAAGGAAGTGAATAGTTAGACATTTAAGAATATGAATTTGTCGAGTAAAACGATAAGACCGACCAAAACCCATTGGGTGTAGTATTTACTAGTGATTTTCATAGGCTGTATTGAATTATATTGTTGTAGCTATTAGATTATTATCTTTCAGACTCTCTTTCTTTGATTGTTTTTAGTATATATTTCCTACTGCAATGATTATAATAAGCAAGAAGTTTGAATTTTCTAATATTTCATTTCAGTAATCCGAAGTAGCCTAAATGTTTTTCTACAAGTACCTGTCAGCATGCATGCTAGTAATTACTTCTTAGTTGTTGACATTTTGGATTGTTGTCGTACAGGGTAAGATGGAGACACACATGTCTACTGAGACATTAGATCTGGTTCTGGAAAGATTTTATATCCTAATTTCAACGCTTCAGGTACTTTCAATGTCTCAGCTTTCATGGTTTGTACATACTTTCTAATGAGTCAATGTAGACGACCCTATGCTGTTATCATATTCTAAAAAACCATAATTTCTGCCAATATTTATCCAAAAGACCAAAAGTAATATGTACCAATACATTTAGGCCTCCTTTGGTTTATATGATAGAAATGTTGTAGGAATAGGAAAATCATATAAAGTGAGATGACATGCATCTTAATTCCTATAAAGAAAGAGATGTCATTTGATGCATAGGATATAAATTTTTTCATTGAGTCTTATCTAATATTTTTTTTCTTTCAAAATATAAAAGATTGATTCTTATCCTATATAGAAATAGGAATCCATTCCTACAAACCAAATGGCGTCGAAGGAAATTTTCCTACAATCTAGAAATGCCTCATAGATGACGGTCGTGACCCAGGCTTCCATCGGATGGGGCTGTCACCTCCATCCTCTATCTCGTCACAAGCAGGGCCGCGCCGTCTTGGAGGAGGCACAAGGAGGGTTGTGCCACCTTGGAGGAGGATCCACGCCTCCGTCGGACGAGGCCGTCCCCTCCATTACCGATCCCGTCGCGAGCGTCCGCAGAAGAGGGCCGCGGTGCCTTGGAGAAGGCACCAAAGGAGGGTGCTGTTACCAGGTCTGTGTGTCTCCCATCTCTCTTAGCTTCATCATTCTAAATGTTCTAAACTGCAGTAGAGGAAAAGAACGTACAATGCTTCTCAGTCAACCATATGCAAAATGATTATAAAAAGTACATTTGATTGAGCAAAAATTCTAAATGTTCAGTTCAGCCTTGAAAAGAAGTCCCGCACTTTAATCTTTGGCGCTGGATGTGCTCTCTTTCAATTGGAATGTTTGTGCCTAATTGATTTTGAACCTCATTTGCCTGTAGGTCGCTTGTTCTTGCCGTTGCTGCGCCGGATCTGTTGCTGCGGTGGTCAATCTGTGGGTAGGCCTTTATTTTGACCTGTTCTTTCTTGTTTGCGGTGGTTCTAGCTGTGATTTTGACATTGCTTTTGCTGTGGCTTGGTCCATGGTTTGCAGGTGCTGCTTCTATTGGTAGATCCCCTCCTCGGATTCCCGTCCGATCTGTGCCGGCTTTCACGTCTTCGTCCAGGGAACTACAGGTCGACTCCTCCTCTCTTTCCTTTCTCAGTTCCTTTTTATTTGCAGAACTAGGCTTTGCGTTCGTGCGTCGGTCTATGTTTTTTGTCTTCTCTGTACAGGGATGTTTGTTGGATTCGGTTCATGTGTTGGTTAGCCGCTGTTAGATTCGGTTGGTTTGCAGGTTAGCCAAGGAATGTATCTCTTTTTTGTCTTATTGAGTAACCACTGCACGCTCCTGAATTGCTGGTTTCAGATTGTAAAACAAAGATATATGTGCCTCAAACTACTTTGATTAGAATCTGTAGTTTCGGTCCTTTAGCTCAGACTTGATGCTACCGCCTACTCAGACACCATCCCAATGCGATTATATTTATCGTACGATCTTGCTGAAAGTCACTTCACCCCACTAATTATTAAGTGTCTATCGTCGCTTTATGTTGCTTGAAGTCACTGCAGCTAGTTAATCTCCCATTGCCTGTGCTTGCTCGTAATGAATTTCGTTGCATTTTTCTGTCCACAATCCCGGGCTTAATGTTTCCACCGATGTTACAGCCTCCAGATGTCGGATAAAGGCAGCTGCGATGGGGAGACAGCTCAAGACATCATACACGAAGCTAGCCACAATTCAGCAGAGTGGTGACCCTGTTGTGCCACCAGCACCAACATCTCGTATGTCTGTCGAGTATGCTATCGAAGTCATACAGACATTCGATGAGTTCAAACGATTTTTTGTCACGAGCATTGGCTTTGGCGGCATGCTCCAACCTCAAATGTTGCAGAAACTGAACCTGAAATTCAGTGCTTGGACGATGAGCAAGGTCAGCACCACCCGTTGCGCCATTGTACTGGCTGAGAACACGATAGTTAAGTTTTGGGCAGAGGATGTTCACAAAATCTTTGGAATCCCATGTGGACATCACAACATAAAGGGTCGGGATGGCGGCATCAAGCCCGAGGCAATTAAGTTTATAAAGTCCACGTTGGGGATGCAGACAAAAAGGCATTTAGTGCCGCCCAAAGTTTTTCTTATGAGGGATATATCTGAATCATCGATCAAGCTTGAGAAGGACTGCTTCCAAATCGCCTTCATCATTTTTGTCATGGGTCATGTACTTGTGCCCACCACAAAGCATGATTATGCCACCATTGATTTCTTGGGAGCTCCAGCCAACACTGATGATAAACCAGTTCAACTGGTGTGAGTATGTGCTCGAATGTCTGCTTGCGGGTGTAAGGAGGCTTAAGAATGACATCCTTTCAAACAACCCTGCCACGAACCTCTTTGGATGTCACTTGTTTCTCCAGGTATTCATATATCTACATTCCCAAATTGAGAACAACATTACCTCCAAGTTTGTACCTAACGATCTGTTTTTGTCACAGATTTTCCTGCTCGACAACCTCGACCTGGGGATGTTTAACAAGCCACATACCGTGCTGCCGAGGGTTAGTGTTTTTTACCAGGACTCACTCTGCGGGATGACAAACATGGCTACTGATGTTGGCAAAGGCGGCTATTTCTTATGCTTCCGCACCGGTAAGCTCTGCCATTTCACATGATTCCAACCAACCCCCATCAATATTAATGCTTGTTCTCATGGTACTTCTTACATCATGTAGTTACACCACCCGTCAACTGTTTGCTATGCCCGTTTCAAGCACTCTGCCGCCTAGCAGTCAGAGTCAAGAAACACAGGAAAATCACCGGTTTAGCAATCACCTTCATGCGGTGGTAGCACATCCAAAAACAACGCAAAACGATGTTCCAAGCCCTGCATCTCCACACCATATGGTTGATGAACTCACCGGCACAACCATACGGCTACTAGGTCCGATGGACTTTGCCAACTACTACGAAGGCAGTATCCCTACCTGGTAATAGATCTTCGCATCCACAGTCTGTTACAATATTTAATCACTCAATTCAATCAATTACACTGGTGCATGTTCTTCAACCCTCCCGTTGCATCTTCCAGATTGGCGATGAGATCACAGTTCTCTTGAAGGAAGTAAATGCTCGTTGACTCTCTCACCTCGCAACTGCGCGAGGTCACATCCAACTTGACATGATGAAGTTTTCTGACAAGATGATTGCTGCAACAAGCCGCACATGCACTTGTTGTGTAGCACGTGCCTTTGTGGAGTGTCCACCTAGAGGCGCCACCACAAACAACAGTTCGTTTTGCTCACAGTTGTATGTGTTTCCTATCGACGAATCCTCACACACGTTATGTGTGAACAAAATGTGTTTTTTTTATCTCTGACAGATGATGACAACACTACCCCAGTTAGAACGGCGATTGCTGGGCATCGCCTTCACCTATCGCCTTGTGAAGGTACTTATACCCACAACTTCTCACATTCCATACCATTACCAGCTTCACTTACACTATGTTTCCCCTTAATTGCAGGCAATACTTCTTTGAGCAAGCGGATCGAACCGTTCACACAGCTCATCAGACCAATGTACCACAGATGGATACTGCGCTCCAACACATTTTGCATACGATGACCCTGTTTGCGAAGGAAAATTTACAAGCCATAAGTGAACTCTACATCGACCTCCCAAACGATGCCAGCACAACTGATTTTGGCCAGAGGCATCTGGAACTTCCTTGCTGGAAACACATATACCGGCCTGGTTTCCAAACCAATCCTTGGGGCAGAGGAGTTGTCCCCTACCCTCCACAAGCTGGTGTTGCTCAACTCCTTGAGCAGTTTTTCATCTCTGCACCAGACAACGAGCTATCCTGGTATTTTATGTGCATCACTACACTAGCCTAAGCCCATCGTGCCTCCCACCAACTTGTTTATTTTGGCTGCACTAACAGTATGTCATCGGTGATGCAGCAACTTCCTTGTTCATGAGGAGCCAAGATTTGTTCGGATAACCGGCCATGCGATTAGGGACCAGCTTGTCGGCAACAGACTAATTGGCCATGAACTGATGTCTTTGGTTTTCTGCCATTTTGATCAACTTGATTGTCAAGCGGAAACGGAAAGCCCTTATTTAAGCTGGAGTACCCTATAGAACCTGATTTCTCAGTAAGTCCATGACTCCATTTTTTGAAGCTCCACAATTGAACTTTATGACTCCTGTTAATTGCATTTGACACAGTTTTCCATGCTCTAACTTGTCACTTTTATGTCAACCAGACTCTGGTGTTGTCCGATTCTGATTTCTTGCACACGCTCTCAATAGAGAAGCAGTTATCCGCCGACTCGCTCAAGTATGACATAACATCGTCTCAAATGGTACACAAGGACCGCACGTCTGCTTTACCGTGCTTTTCATATGATATCCACCTACATGTACACACAACTTATTAAGATTTCCTCTTCTCCAACAGTTTATCACACCGGTGCGGCGCCCGAAAGGCTGGATGATCGTAGTTTGGGATATGCTACAGAAAATATTAAATGTCATCGACCCTCTTTATGCCAAAATTTCAACTAAGCACCCCTACAAGGAATGCGACGAAGCCTTGGCATGGAAGCTGCACAGTGCATTATTCGCATGCCTTCATGAATTCTATGCCGGATGGCCGGCAGTCAAGGAAAACTGGCGGATCAAGCATGATCCCACAACTGATGACATCCTTACGGCGTAAGTGACAGCAGATCAGTAGCACATCCTTCTTGCTGAAAAACATTCACCCTCATAACACGTCGCACGCTTCTGCGTTTTGCAGTGATGAGACAGACGTCTGCGCCAGCCGCATTGCTCGGCATTTTGACGGAGACAAGCTTAAGCTGCCTCTTACGCAGGTCATTTCTAAGCACCATTGTCCTTTATGATTCCATTTTTCCATCTACAGAGTTTTGTTCTTTGGACAATGCATTTCCAACCGGGAATTGACACGCGATACAAATTTGTTCACAGCATAACACATCCAAAACAAAGAAGGATGCCCTGCATGAGTGCTTGAAGCTGCAGGGTAACTTCTCCTAAAACACTCACAAGGCACCGTGGAAAGTCTCAACACCATCAGACTCCGCCTTCGACGACTAGGAAGCCTCCTTGAACAATCATTGTACGAACTTTCATGCATCACATCGTCATAGTTATCTATAGCTTTCCCATAAGAGTATTTTGGTTTGTAAGTTAATACAGTATCACGAATATGCAAGCTATGTCGCTTCCAGACTCTGCTAAAACCACGTATGAGGTCTACTCTGCTTCCCATTGCTTGTTCATCTAGACCCTGTATACCAGTTTGGTTATGCATCCTATACCGAACATTTTGGGTTGTAATTCGGTACAATATCATGAACTTGCAAGCTTTGTCGGCTCCATACTCTGCTAAAACCATGTCTAGTGTCTAGTCTGCATCCCATTGCTTGTTCATTCGATCACTGTATGCCAGTTCGGTTATGCATCCTTCTCCACTCAGTTGCCCCCTAATTATGTGGTGTCTATTTTTCTTTATGCGTTCTCCGATGTGGTACCGCTATACGGGGTTTGGCTCCTCTGCTGTACAGTTGTTACTCAGCACATGCGGCCTATCACCCTCAACACAAAGTGGAGGATGAACCTGCGGTCTATGCTTGCCACTCGCTGAACCGTTACCTCGCCACGGATACGCCATGGTCTCACGGACGATGGCTTCGAGGTCAGCAGGGTATTGCAAACTGTTAAGAATAATTAGGGGATAATCCCCACTCTCCCCATGCATGTAATCGCATGATGTGGGAACCGTCACAACGGTTTCTCCCTGAAGCGTCGCCTCTTGGAACCGCCGTCTCCTCCGTCTCCTTAGGAGACGTCTGTACATGTTGTACATAAAGGATCCAACACTATCAATAAAGACTACTTGATTCATTTTATTGTCTCTCGATCTTTATTTCAATGCGTTATCAGCACGATGCACTGCCGCGAGTTCGACGGCTACAGCCCTTGGTTCGCCGTGGTGACCCCCGCTACCGCAGTGGCCCTCGGCCCGGCGGAAGCAGTTCCAAGCGGCAGCCTCGCGCCGTACATGGCCACGACCTGTTCACGGCACAGTGCCCCGTTCCGCATCGGCGAACGACCTGTTCACGGCACAGAAGAATCACGAAGAAGAGAATCGGAGACTCAAGTCAAGCACCACGCAAATTGGCGTACCAACTTCATCTAATTGCCACAGAGGAACAAGGTGCTACTTTTCCAATTTTCTTCATGGATACAGAAAATTGCTTTACCACGAACATAATCTTGCTTTGACACTGGACGGCGGACGAAGGCATCCATGGAAAGTGGCATCGCCTGGCTTCAGTCCCCGGTGGACCACGCCGGCTCCAGCGGCTTCGTCCCTGCTGCGCCGCGCCCCGCGACTGGCAGTGCACCGTGCTATGCCCGCGCCATGCCGCCGGCCGCTGCCCGCGCCAGGCTGTGCCTCCTCCGCCCCCGCCGCGCCGGGACTTGGTCACCGGCCGGTCTCGGCTTCTCCACCGCTGCGCCGCTCGGAGCACGCCTCCGTCCCTGGCGTGGCTGTTGTCAATGGCGATGGATGCGGTGCGCGGCTCCCTCCCGTGTGATGCATCGGCCTTTGGGCTCGATGCGGCCATGGCCCTTGGCCCCGACGACAAGAGCATCTTCGCTCTCTAAGGCTAGTCATAGTGAGAGTAATTTAGACAGTAACAAAACGCACTTCGAGAAATTTTTACTTACGTGGCATGTAGTTAATGAAAAGTGATAACATAATATGTTACTGTAACATAGCGCTTTCCAAGGCAAGGTGAGTCTACAAGTCATTAAATGAAGCCACATATGACACTACTAGTATGTTACTTTGTACAATGAAGATAGTAACTTAAATTAGTGTCATATGCATGACACTAATATAAGTTACTCCCCACTATAACCAGCCTAATGATGCGGCCGGTCGGCCAGCCGTGGGAATCTCTGCCTGTTTCAGTCTTGTGAGGATTGGGGAGGATGAAATTACTGTTTTGATCTTTTTTCTTAACTTAATTAAGAATTGACCCAGTTTGCAAAAGAACTTTGAATTTGATCTTTTTTGGTCACGTCAACATCCCTGGCGTTTGGCTTGCAAGGGAGACGCCAGAAATGCTGGCGTTTGGGCCTGCCCCACATTTGTCCAGCCGGCGCCGAGCCAAACGCCACAGGGCTTGGCGATTTGAGCCCTTCCATCAGGAGTAAACAAGAAAAGCATACTGAGCCAGTTTGATTATTCTGGTGTGGTGTTCGTTAGTGCGGCTGATTAATTATGTGAGGAACTGGAAAGCCAAAGTATCATGCCGTGCTTTTTCTTTCCTGGCTGTTTTCTTTTAAGAAATACTCCGATCCTTTTTACTTTGTATATTAGAATTTTCTGAAGTATCGTATTTATATGAAAAAATATCAACATCTGACATGCTAAAGTTATATAATATGAAACTTCAAGTCATGACACATCTAGTGGTATTGATTTTAGATTGTAAATGTTGGCATTTTTTTCTATAAAGTTGGTCAAATTTTACGAGGCTTGACTTCAGTCAAACCTTATATGTGAACTAAAAAGGACGGAGGGAATAGATGCAGTTCGGATGGATTAATCCTGTGTTAAGTGGCCGTGTAACTAACTTATTTATCACAGCCCAATAAGCAACAGTGTAACCATATCTGTTTGGATGGTTTCGTATGTTCTAGAATGAAAGCGTACTACTGATGTTTTTTGCTAAATGAAACATACTACTAATTCTTTTTAGTTCCTTTTTTTTGAACCAATTCTTTTCAGTTCCCTGATACGACTAATTAACCTACTACCAATTCGTTCTAAGTTTGAATTGACATAAAAAAAATAAAGTTCATGCATTTTTTAGAAAATAACTAGAAAAAATGCCGGTGCGTTGCAACAAAAAAAAAATAACACAAGCTCTTAGTCCAATAGTAACCATAGCTCAAGATCTGAACTATACCCTATACATTCGTCCATCATACTACCTCTCGCAATTGACATCAAATGTCATGGACTTGTTCCACCGAATGTCATGGACTTTTTCCACTAAGGTAGGATGGGTCCCTCACATGTCCCTGCATGACCACTTAGTGTCTAATCGCCGCCAAATGGGCGCCAATTTGTCGCACCACACATGCACACAACTCGAGGCCATGGGATCTAGGGTCGAATTTTTTCTCCATGACTTTGATTTCTCCTCCCCTCGATTTGCCAACAAAACCGAAGCTCAAATCAGTCTTCCACCCTATTTGAGCCTTCTTGAGGCACCAACCGATTGAAAGGAAGCCCAACGGCTCATATCTTCATAGTCCGAAAGAGGTTGCATGGTTTGGACTTCAGACTCGAGATGGCTCATATTGAAACTCGCATTGAGCACTGTGACAAAGAAAAAAAGAAGAAAAAACACAAAACCAAATGAAGCATGTAGTTAGTTCTGTGGACTTATAAAAACTGATTTAAGTACAATACAACATGAATCACATACTTGCGCCCTGGTTAACATATTTGCTACCACAAATGATTTACATTGTAACACTAAGATACAAACAACAATAGATGTCCCAGCCTTTTCTTAAAAATGAAATTCTTTGCATCGACAATACAAAGGCATCATTAAGTTCTCAAGTAACACTAAATTTACTGTACACCCTTTTTTTCTATTCCAATTCTGATAATATGACTACGTACAATTTGAGGTTGATTCACACGTACATGAAACCTACGCTTGGTCCTCTAATTCGTTTGATAAAGTTAGAATGCTTTTTGAATGCATAAAATCTGTTGGGACCGCTTTCTGATCAGCAGATTGTTAGCTGGAGTTGAAGCATATAAAAAAAACGTAAGTACATATATGTTCAGTAAGCGGAGGTGAGTACCTAACATATTTATGGGCATCCAAGGCTTTATGTTTGTTCATCAAGAAGATATGCATGGACAGATAACTTGATGAAAGGAAGCAGTGGCAATAGCAGAAGGATTGCTGAAAAGAAACATTATTGATTCAATATCCAGTCAAAGCTTTTTATCACCAAACAGGGACAACCAAAGTGCTAGTCTGGCACTAACTTTCATCCACCCCACCGCATGAATAACTTCAACATTGCACGACGACGAACGGCGAGAGTGCGCAGTCAAGAAAAAGCAGGCAAAACAACAAGCATGTGTCCGACTGAAAATGCAACTTTAACTATCTGATTGAAACCACAAACAGTTAACCCAGCAGTCCTCGCTGTTGCAAGACAATGCGACTTTAACTATCTGACTGAAACCACAAGCTACAGGCCTGAAGAAGAGATGGCACAAATCTTCAACTTAACTAACTGGCCACTTCTATTGCTGGAAAAACATCTCTCTCCGTAGCACAGTACCATCAGGTGACACCAGCCGTCAGCCACCAGCTTTGTTCGGTCAAAATTAGATCCCAGATGAACCCCCAAATCAAAGCAGGGCAGCACCGCACCAGCAAATTACAGCCTGATCATAGAACATGAAGCAAAACATAATTGTGGAAGACTGAAGATTATGTGAGCTTGTTGATTCCAGCCTGGAGATTTGAATCCCCGAAAATAGGGCAGTATTAAGATGTAGATTTCTAGAGTTGTTACATTGTTGTTTGTGTACCTGTGCAAAATAAAATTTAAGTACAATTAAATCCTATTAACCTAATGCAATAATTCAAAATAATCAACCGAATTGCATTTAATGAACATGAGAACTTATTCTTGGAATATGTCAGAAAGGAGATCAGACACCATCAACAATAGGTTAATTAGAAAATAAATGACATGTCAATTGGCATAGAAAATCTTCAAGTGATATTTGACATGAAATTTTTACTATTACAAATGGCAACTAAATTACACCAGAGAAGGAAAAGATCAAGAAGCTAGAGAGAAAATGGACCTGAAAGAACCACCTGAACATACAATTGCACCAACAGGAAAGAAATCCATCTCCATCGATCAAAGTTGTTTTCACTCTGTCGAGATACGACGAGCGGGCTATCCATATGTAGTGGAGTATACATACGGCATAATCTGATGTCATTGGTTCATCAATTGATTGAAAAGAAAAGGTTCAGACCAAGCATGCATGAGCACATCCCAGGAGGTCCTAGCATTGACTTCCTACACCTATAACAGATTTTAGTACCATGGAGTAGTATTTTCCATATGTGATCATCCTCCCCTACTGATCCGGTCACATGAAGTTTAACAAGCCAATGCAAGTTTTAACTGTCGGACTGAAACCACACACTATAGGCCTAAAGAACAAAAGGCAAAAAAATCCTCAAATTAGCTGACCGGCCACTTGTACTGGAATAACATATCTCTCCGTAGCGCATTATAGCATCATGTTAAACCAAACGGCAGCAAACAAACCAGCTTTGGCCAATCAAAAATAGATCCCATAGGAATTCCCAAATCAAAGCAGAGCAACACTGCACCATCAGATTACAACCTGATCAGAGATGCCAGCCCAAGGGCAAAGAGAGGAGGCATACCTTGGTGGTCGTTGTCGGATCCTCGTGAACAGCCTGGCCTACCTGCAGCTCATCCAGAGAATATCGTAGATTTTGCTGCAAGAGCCCGACTCGCCACATCAATGACCAGCAGTCCACCTGCAAGAGGGCACAGGTGGAGGCCATGACGGCCGTCGTCAACGATGTCGCCTACCTCGCCGGCTCCCAGCTTGCCACTGCCAAGGCCAACCGCAACATCAAACTCCCAACAAAGCTAACTTTTCCAAATGAAGAAAGCAAAGATTATTTAACAACAATAATTTGTGTTCTCAAATTTAACATCCTTCAGAGCAGTAGGGTCTCTAGCTCTCTGCCAACCTAAAGTTTCAAACGGTCCAATGCCAAAAATTCACAAAGTCACCACAAGCTTATCTTCTACTGTTTCGATTCAAAAGAACTCCTAAGAATTTCAGGTATCATCGACCCGAGCATGGAAGACAAAGCTTGGAAATGTCATGGTGATGTCACTCCTAATCGATGGCAGAATTAGTTTGAGAAACATATGCAGAACAGAGGTACTGGGAGAATGTTATAAACTGGTCACGTCTAGGATTCTGATCTAAAAAATAGAACACATAATGTTTCTGGCTTGATTGTAACTGAGCATGAACTGAAAACATTTGATGTGTTTAACATTCAAAGGACTGATGTGCTTGATGGCGATTTGAACTACATGTTTTCTTATCTTATCCATCACCGTAACCACATACAAAAATAGTATGTATAAAATCACCATTTTGATGTAAAAAGCATCTAAATAGACGATTGGCAATAGTACTGCACATAGCTAAATGATTTGAACTGAGTTGACCTCTTGTAGAAGGCTGAAGGTCATGCTACCTCGTTGATTCCACCATGTAGAACTAAATTCGCGTTGTTGGTGTGGTTGGGCATTTCATCAAACACCTGGAAAGATATAGTTTAATTAGTACCAGTACATAGTGATTCTGATGCTTACCAACGCCAACACTGGGAGATGAGTGGGCAGCATGTATCTTGCCAGATCAAAATTATTGCACCTTGATCCGCCATTCTGTGTCCGTAGGTGGTGTTAGACAGTGCGGACGACGACGCCATGTGAGATTGCATCCAGTGTGCTCAAAGGGGGCGCGTGGTGACGGAGGCCGACGGCGGCGGCTGCGGCAAAGAGTATCAGAGGGCGTCGGCGTCGAGGGCGCACACGAGTGGAGCAGGACGATGGACTGGCGACCTTGGCATCGGCCATGTGGTCGATCCGGCCAACTCGATCCAAAGCAGAGAAGCACGATACGGGTGTAGGAGGTTGGAGATTGAGGAGGCTGTGGGTTGGGAGGGGAAGGAGAACAGGAGGTCGGCGGATGGCCAGAGAAGAAGATCGGCGGTGGCGGCGGTCGCGGCTGGAGAGGAAGCGGCCGGAGAGGACGTTGTGCGTTTATTATAGCCAGCTAACGAAAGGATCGCGGGTTGAATACTAAAGAGTGCAGGATTACTTTAGTAAGAGTGAAACGTTTTCTCATATATCCACTTAAAAAGGGAGTGCGGGTTGAATAGCAAAAATAGAAGGGACGTTTTTGCAAAAATGTTGCGACGGTGAACCCCGAGACTCAATCCGTGCTTTATTAATTACTAGCAAAAGAGCCCGTGCGTTGCAACGGGATAAAAAGAGCCCCTAGGTCATTTGTTCACCTTCAAATCAAGGTCACCTTGTGACTGCTCAATTGTATATACTCCCTCCATCCATCTATATAGGGCCTAATGCATTTTTTATGTAACTTTGACCGCATGTTAGAGCCAGAATATATGATTATGCAAGTTATAGACAAAGCATACTCTCAAATACGTACATGAAAGGTGCTTCCAATGATATAATTTTGACATTATACATCTCATATACAATTAATCTTAATAGTCAAAGACAATCGCGAAAAATGCATTAGGCCTTATATATGTGTGGATGGAGGGGGTAGCAGGTTTGCATTAAATATTAATTTGTCAACAATTTCTGGTATAGTTTTTCTTCTTGAAACTATAGGTGATAAAGATGTTAAATCGCTGAGAAAGGCATAATTGAGGATAAAAAAATCATAGAACCAGACATCAAAAAATGATAATCACCATCGAGTAATCACAGTGCAAGAAAGAGCAGCTAACTACCCTTGTTGTATGTAATATACAATGCATCAAGCCACTTAATATTTTTATGCATCATAATATCAATATAAGCCTATTAACAATTTGCATCCGTGGTCAACAAACAACACAATGAATTACTATAGGGCATCCTCGTTAAAAACAGTCAACATGGAAAGATTGCTCCACTGATCATACATATATAAAAAAAACCTCTTGGGCTCTCTCACCTGTATGGAGCGGATCGAGTTAATATAAGAATTCATCTTAACTGGCCACGTGGGTTTCTCTGCTACTTCAGCATGGTGTCTTTGATGATCCGCCATGTATGATTTATCTTGTGCAATGCAATTTTTTGACCGAAAAGTGAAGAAAATATATAGTAGTCCGTACATTGACGCATGCATAGATCTCTGATCATAATTATCATGCATAAAGGTTTTACCAATGCATGGCTATTGTGTATGCACTTGTTTCACAGGACTCCATTACTCCATAACGTGCGTGACCTTCTGCAAGTAGGCCATCCTGGTCGCGTCCACTGACATGTTGAGGCTTGCAACATCAGCTCGTTCAACTCATGTTAGAGCCTAAAGGCATACCCGATCAGTTTGGCGAGGAAGGCTGCCTCGTGCCCAACGTGGCCTCGAGGGTGGCGACCTTATTTACCACAGAGTGCCGAGATCTCTTGCACACAGCGATGCAGGACACCGAAGCCTCCTCGAGCTCGGACAGCTAGATGGCGAGGCGAGCGGGGGGAGTCGAAGGAGTACTTGTCGGGGGAATAATCGCCTCGAGTGTATCCTTGTGATGGTGACAGTGGCAACGGCGGAAGAGAGAGCTCACCGGATTCCGTGGTGACGGATGAGGCCGTGCCGCTGTGCAAGTTTGCCTCGGCTAGGCCGGCGAGGTCGCACGCATGCATACATGTATGTTCATAGGTCATGCATGCATCGGTATGCTTGCTCTAGCCAGCTACCCGACCTGGATGGTGAATCAATGGCTTCCTGTTTCTCCTCCACTCCTGCAGAAGGGACCAATGGAAGCATAATTCCTCCCCCAACCGTGCCACCTCTCGCGACCTTCTCATCGATCCCCTCCTTCCTGATTGGACGACATCTCCCCGAAGTGCGACTGGTGGAAGGCGTGAGAGGGGCCGATGATCTTGTGATTGGGGCTCGTACCGAGGTGGCGGATCGCATCGTGAGCACATGAGTTATCCGGGACAGCGCGAGTCATGGAGGCGAGGACGGATCGCAGGCGAGGCCTGACATATGCTCAGAATTCTCGGGCGTATAGTTGGTTTTCTCCCCTGGCTGGAGTAATATATAGGTATGTGAGGGCAAGAGTTTGGATGCCGAACACTTCGATCTTGACCTCGGATCTGGAAAAAGGGATGTGCGGGGCGACGGAAAAAGAGGCAAGCGATTTTGTACTACAAAACGAACAACGTCGCTGGCTGCTTAGTCATGCGATCAGCCGTGGCTCCTAATTAACTAGGCCGGCCCATACGTAGCGATTGATTTCCGGAAACCAAGCACACGACGTATGAAGCGAAGATAAGGAGGCCAGCCACGAAGTTTGCGATGGTGGATAGTACCACCTTGGATGTAGAAAATAATATAGGTGAAAAAAACTGAAAGCGTAAATTCACGGACAGAAGTGTATTGTGACGGTGAACCCACGGAGTCAATCCGTGCTTTATTATTAGGGATAGAAAATTAATTATTATTATTATTATTATTACTATTATTATTATTATTATTATTAGCACAAATGCCCGTGCGTTGCATCTGGTGAAAAAAACCCACACTTCCCTAACCCAATTGCTCAAGACCCCCTCTCATTCCACGACACAAGGCCAGGCATGATGAAATGAACAAACTCTTTGAAATCGGCTGCCATGAAAATATATACTACAGAAAAAATATGCATGTTCATGAACTTTTTCTGAAATAGGGCGATGTTTTTATGCATGTTCACGAACTCTTTAAAATCATTGGGCTTCTCTTGAATAGGGCGATGTTTTTATGCATGTTCATGAACTTTTTCCAAAATTTGTGAGGTTTCATTTTTCTTAAAGAAAATCATATGTTCTCTCAGAAAAAAATCATATGTAAGCGGCTATGACAGTTTTTCAAGTATTAGTGCTGCATTTTTGTCAGTTGCAACGACACGCCCTAGTGGTTAGCTGAACACACATAGGTAGTGCAGGTTATATGGGTACAATATGCGAAGTATTAAATAGAGTTGTTTTCGTATTCTACAACAGTTCTTTATATGGATACAATATGCGAAGTATTAAATAGAGTTGATTTCGTATTCTACAACATATAGTGGCCTTTGGTGCAATGGTTGTTGTGCGTAGAGAAGTAAGTTTAACAAAAACATGTGGGTTTGAATCCTAGCTCTAGCGTATATTTTACGAGGTTAACTTTCCTTTTCACTTTTACTTTTAGAAGTAGCTGCTGGGCCGGCCCGCTAGGCTGCGCGCGCGAGCGCCAAAAAGGGCTGGAGCTCCCTGCGTCAAATACGTGCTCCCGTGATTCCTCGAATTAGTACCACCTCGCTTATATGTTTTAAATTCAAATTGAAAACGTAAATTAACATAAAGAAAGCGTATTGTGACGGTGAACCCATGAAGTCAATCCGTGTTTTATTATTATTATTATTATTATTATTATTATTATTATTATTATTATTATTATTATTATTATTATTACTACTACTACTACTAGTACAAATGTCCGTGCGTTGCAACGGGCAAACAAAGCAAAGCCTGCACCATGTGTCATCATGTGCCATTTCTTATAGCAGTTATGATAAACATCGATAATAAGATTACACTCTTATTGTTGTTCTGAACATAAAGTGTAGATGTGAAGAAGCTAGCCTAACTTCCTTCGTCTATGGAATAGTACAGTGGTGCATGAAATAGTTTGTCTATCATTTTTTATGTTTTGTTATTAGAGTTGGAACATGTTTTGAAGCCCAACATTTTATGAACACATAATTTTTTAGTGATTTTGTTACAATTATAAATGTTTTTAAACCAGAATATTTTTGGGAAATTTCAGGATTTCTTAAAAAGTGTGAACATATATGAAATATAAATATATTTTGTGAAACCTAGAGCAATTAGAAACGCTCATTATCTTAAAAAATACACGCTTGGTGCAGGTAATTTAAAAAATGATTGTTGGTGCCCGGACCATGGAGTATAAAGTTAAGAAAGTCATAGTGGTCTAATTCGATGACACCTCCTTGATAATAGCACTATCACCGGATGGAAAAATAGTGATGTATTTGTTTTTAATGGGACATACCTATGATTGAATGTTCCGTACTATTCAGTTTAATAACTAATTCTAAAGTTTTTTTTAGAATTTTGAAAACATTTGAATGCGAATGATTTTTCACTATGTTGGTTTTTTTATAGAAAAGATGCACGAATGTCTTGTGTTAAAAAATGTTTGGGCATATCACCCTTGGGCTAAAATGTTTGGTCATAAGGCACAATAAAGACGTATAAAGAGATCATTCTGAACGTTAGATATGTATAATATCATACATCTGGAAAACACAGACTTTCAGTTACAGAAATGTAAGTGGCAAAAGTATTTATAATTTAAACCATCACAAATTCCGAATTATAAGTTTGACATTACCAAAGACTTCATTTTCTTTCCTTCTAGGCCGGCCCCTCCATGGCCTTCCTCCAGCCAGCCAGCAAGGCCGCACCCCGAAATCCGGCCCAAGGCCTAGCCCCTCAGTGCCGCCACACACAGGCGCACCTTTCCTTGCGTCCGATCCCTTTGCCGCGTCCGCAAAGAAAGCGTATTGTGACGGTGAATCCACAGAGTCAATCCGTGCTTTATTATTATTAGGAAGAGATATGGCTCTATGTCCACCACAAAATGTTATGCTAAATTGTCGGAGAAGAGAGCGTCGGTGCCCTGTTCTAGACGGAGACGATCTTAACATCAGATATGGACCTGTGCATATATTGATCCAACATCAAATAAAAATCTTGAGCTAGCTCATGCTCCAAATTTAGCTTTGTGTACCGATCTAATATAATATACAAACAACATAAATATGTGGTTATTCTTTGGGGGGGGGGGGGGGGGGGGAATGTGTGGCTGTTAATATATGTGTTTTTAGAAAGCACATTAATCATTAGTTTACATAATACATATGATTGAAAATACTATACCGCATATTTTTATATTTAGCATAACATTTTGTGGTGGACATGGAGCCATATTATTTTCTAAAATACACATGAACTTTAAATTTGCTTCTATGTCAATACCTTCATCTTTGGTGTAGGCAACTCCTAACCAACAAATCAATCCATGCGCACCCACCACACGAAGCACACCCGAACCGGGAAAGTAGGATCTAGGCGATCAAGGAGGCGAAGAGGGATCCCTTGCGCGCCGCCGGTGACGCCGTCGGTTCCCTCTCCCTCCGTCGGCCGCTCCGGCGGCAGGAGGGAGAGGGAACCTCGGATTTGTTCGCTAGGTGGGTGTGTGGTAGGGTTAGGGTTGAGGGAGACGCTGCCGAGGCCGTTGCGGTGGTGTCGCGTCGGAATAAGTTTCTCCGGGCTCCGTTCGCGGTCGGGCGAGGCTTTTGCCTTCGTTTAGGAGCCAGCGGTGTTGGGGATCCCCGGATCTCGTCGAGGTCGCGGGCTATGGTGGTTAGAGGTCCATCGGCACTGGCCGTTTGGATCCTCAGATGGGCGATGGAGGCAGGGAGACGAAGACCTTTCTTCTTCCTTGTTGGTATGATTTGCTGCTGCTGTTCTTCTCCTTCCTCTGCGCTGATGCTGGTGGGAGATCCTGCTTTGTCCGGGCGGATGGCCCGGCCGCGGTGCTGGACCGGTCGGATGACTCGAGTTCTCTTCCTTCCGGAAGGGACACTTTTCGCGGTACTCAAAGCCAAAGATAGCGACGACTGTTGCAGGTGTGTTGGATTGATGTCCATGCCCTCTCAGCACTGGTGTCAAGAAAGGAGGAAGCAGCGTGGCGGCAATTGTACCATGGTCGAAGATGATGACCTGTTTGCGACTGGTTGCAGATCCTTCTGCTGCAGGGGTCTTCTCTCAAAATTCAGGAATGATGGCACAGGACTCTGGAGATTTTCTTGTGTTATGGTTGTCTTAAGGTACTCTAGGTGTTCATGGTCCTTTGTATTTGCGTTTCAGTGTGTTTATAAGGGTCAATTGCTTTGTACTGATTCGTGATTTGAATGAAAATTTCTCAAAAAATAAAAACAAATCAATCCATGCGATTAATTACTTGAAAACCGAATCCTCGTATTTATCTCCTAGAAATCCTTCTCTCCTCCCTCACGCCTCGCCCAAAGTGGACTTATAGAGTTGTAGAGAAAATAATTGCCGTTGGTTGCGGCGAACAAGCAGATTATTAATCACAAAAATTAATTAAGAAAATTATACACGGAAGCAAGTCCACAAATGATGCATGCATGCAGCGCAGTTCCCGCATACGCAGCTCACAAACGAAAGACCTATGCTTTTTGTGTTTACTCCTGATGGAAGGGCTCCAGACGCCAAGCTCTATTGTTAATAATTAATTAAATCCTAATAATCAATGCTTAGATCGGTTATTTAGTTTAGCAACCGCTAGTTACCGACTATGTAATTACCGCCTTTGTATATGGGTATAAATACCCTATTCTTCAGTCAATGCAATCACTGTTCAATTCATTCGTTCCTCTCTCTCTTTTTCCTCTTTACACGTTATCACGCACTCTGCTCTCGATTAGAGAAATAGGCCACAGCGGAAGAACGGCGGCGGATGCACTCGCGCATCGCAACAAATCGCCGGCGACGCAGTCGAACCTCTGTCCGTCGATGCAGCACCAAGGCCACGGCCAGCCCTCCGCAGCGACGCCCTCCGGCACGCGCGCGGCCTTCTCCTCGTTGCAGCCCCGCTCTGGGACAGGAGGCAGCGGCACGCCGTCGGTGCTGCGATGCTCTCCGGCCTGCGCGTGGTGAACGGCGCCCCTCGGCCCCAGAGGCCGACACGGCGAGCCAGGATCCGGTGTTCGGCTCCTGTGCCTCCACGCGCATCCGTGGCTCCCGGCGGCTACCGGCCACAGCCCCCACGCCATGGCGGCGCACGACGCATCTCCATGCTCCACGGCCGCTCACGGCACGGCGGTCGCAAAGACGGCGGTGGCCAGCACCCATCCTGGCCCGGCTCTTTGCGGGACGGCGCGCAGCGCGCAGCCTACTGCTTGGCCGCCCTCTCTACGCTGCCATTCCTCCCGACGCGACATGGACGACAGCGGCCAACTCCAGGCGCACAGCATGAAGACATCCAAGGAGGACCTTCAATCGGCAACGTGACCACCCTTTTCTAATACTATTTCTTCAAGAGTCAAGGCGGAGATGTGGTCTGTGCAATGCCAAACTAACTGAATCTTATCTCGTTCGTGGCTGCACAGAGAACGACAAGAGAACCTTATCTCTTCGGTCATTTGGCATTCTAGCACTTCTGGTTATCCTTAATATCACATAAGTTCTATAACTAGCACATATAGGCCCACGTGCTCTCTGGTTTTATGCAGTCAAATCAACCCTCTGATATTTTGTTGTATTGCAGCCTTGCAGGCCATCAGGCTTAGTAGTAGTACTACTTCAACAGAAGCCATCAGGCTTAATGTTATTTCAGATTTTGGTTAATACCTTGTTGAGTCCCAAGGCATTTAGCCTATGTTATCGGGTGCATCGACCATTCCATTCGGAATGGATCCCAAGATACAAGCATTCTTTATGACAAGTGCAACAACTATGTTTTGCAGTTGATTTTTCTTCTTCTTGCAAATTATGATGTAAATTCAAAACAAGGATTGTGAAGTGTCATACTTAATATGACTACATCATATTTTATTTGCGAATCACAAGGTATGATGGCATCTACTGCGTAATTTGCAGATTATCCATCACTACTGTGAGGTCTACGTCTTATCATTTTGATAATATGACTAACTTCAAGTGCTTTTCCAAATATTAATGTAACTATTCCAAATTTTATTTGTGAATCACAAGGTATTGGTGGTATCTACTGCACCATTTGCAGATTATCCATCACTACCGTGAGGTCTACATCTTGTCATTTTAACAAGATGATTACCTTCAAAGTGCTCTTTCAAATATTAATAATATATGTGACTACCTCAAGATATCATAAGGTAATATTGGCATCTACTGCAAAATTTTGCAGACTATCCACTATTACTGCAAGGTCTACATCATGTCACTTTGACAGATGATTACCTTCAAAGTGATTTCATAAATTTAGCATAACATAAGGTAATAGAATTACGAGCATCTACTGACAAAAGTCAGATTATGTTTTCTATTACTGCGAGATCTACACCATTGGTGATTATCTTCAGAGTGTTATCCTATATAATTCGAGGTCTACACATATGGTTATAAAGCACCAGATATTTATAAAATTTGCTCCTCTGAAGCATTTGTTGTTGTTCACTAAAATATTTTACTCTCATATTAAATATAGTTCTTGCACACTCGCTATATACTGAAACGGTATTGTGTGCTAATATCAACTATTTAAGCCTCATTTTGCTTGAATATGTCATAGAAAACTACATAAATATTTGCATATAATCGTGATTGACTTCTATTACATTGGTAAAATACATTGCAGTGAAACCTATGTCACTATTTATAATTTTAGTGTTGTCCATCCATCAAGATGGATCCCATTATTATGGCAACGATTGAGTGTATCAACATTTTTGCAATGTCCACATCACATTGTGGTTATACTTTCTCAGTGACTAACCAATGTCAAACAAGCAACGTCTATGTTTTTGGCGCTGACTCTATAAAGTTGCAACGTTCATATGCATTTTATGTGTCCCAACTTCACTTAGTTTTTGAACTAAATACATAATGGATGAATTTAGATTCACCTTGAATATTTTCCTTAATATAAACATGATGCCTTGAGCACATCGTGAATGATTACCCATTCGTTTTTCAAGACCTCAAATCTATCGCAGCTCACGATTCTGTCACTTAATCAACGTCAAGTTGAGATCTCGTGATCAAATATTTTCATATGCCATTAATACACTTTACATCCTCTTTTGATGGTACTACAATTTTACATGATGAAGAAACATAGAATTTCTTAAAATCATCAGATTCACTGAACGGTTGTATACCATTGTTTGAAATTCTTGCTAGTCCCGAGAATACTATGCAAGTTAGTGGTCACAAAATAGAACCATGAGGAATTCAAAGAAAAGTATAGGCTAACAGACAACCAATGACAGAATTTCCTCTTAACAGAGAATAGATCATTTTTAACAAAAATGATCACAAAGACAACTCTCAAGTTCGTCAAATGTGTGGTTATGTAAATATCGTACCTATGATTACCAAACCCTCGAACATATGGTCGAACCACACCACAAATTTATTTGAAAGGCTGATGAGTTCATTGGGATAACTTTGAAAATATGCAACCAGAAAATATTCTGGAAAATGATTGTTCTCAAATCTTCATCAGAAAGAGAACCAAAACGTTGTGCAACAAAAGGATGGTGAAGTCCTTTTCACCGATGATATGTTCGCGTAATAAAAAAATAGTAATATGGGAGACCTCATGTAATCTCCTAATTATTCCCAAAATATCATTAACCTGTACTTGTACTACTACATGTAGTAGGATGTCCAATATCATATCCCTCGGATACAATATTTGATAAATTTGACGGTATGTTTCAATTCATACTCAATATTGTTGCGTACACAATAATTTTCTAACTCTTAGTAAATTCAATATTTGGTTGAATAACATTAATCATCCTAGTTTGGGGATGATTAGAAAATTATTGACAATTCTGTTGGTCACAACTTATCAAGTTACAAAATTTCCCAAATCATCAAATTTTATGTGCACCGCATGTGCCATAGGGAAATCAGTTTTAAGGCACTCTCACCTTAAAAATTCTAAGCAGGCCACTTAATTATTTTTCCTTGAACACATTCAAAAGATATATGTGGATTGCTTAACCATTATCTGGGGTAATTTAGATACTTCATGGTACTCATATACACATTCACAAAATGTTTTCAAGTGTGTCTCTTATCACACACAACGATGATCTTACCCAATAAATTGCTTGACTTATCAAAGTAGGAGCAAATTGTCCTGAACAAAGAATAAACCCATTCGAATGGACAATGTCGGGGAACTCATTTCACGAGTATTTTCTACTTGCATTCAGTACTCTATGTACATACCCAGAATGGTTTAACTAAATTTCTTATCAAAGATAGTCAAATTACTTACATGACCACTCTTCAAGAATTGTAAATTTATCAGCCTCTTGCTGGACACATACGGCCTTACACACCGTAAGTATGATCTAAATCATACCAACTGCATATCATACTACTTTCCCCTTGTAGTTACTACGTGGAAATCAACAAAGTATTTCCCATCTGCAATAATTCGGTTACATACCGATATCACCACTCCAGCGTACATCAATGGGCACTCGCGAAAATTAGGGATCTATGTGAGGAATAACAATTTATCCGTCAATCAAAAATTATTCATAGCCCGTATGCTGATTGCATCAGCAATAAGGATATTTTTGGGCATTAGGGGGAGATAAGTACCACAAAGAATGCCGAGAAATAAATTAGAAATGTTATTGACATTCAATCCTTATATCCACATACTCAAATAATCTGAACTAGAAGTTTAGAGAATCATATATTTGCAACACATTGCAAATTTGCCACATACATTTACTGATGACAAGGTGTCACTAAATTCTATATTCTTGTAGTAAAGTGTCAGAAAGAGTGAAGGTACCTGATAAACCACTCTAATCCCCAAATGAGAGCAAGAGGGGGAGAAAATCTGACAACACGAGATATAACTTCTCGTATGCTTCCGCGGAAACAGAGGAAATCCTCAACCAGTAAATGTAATTCAACATCAAGTTGAAAGGCACCTCACTGGATGCTCATCATCCAAAGCCCGACGTAAATGTGCACAAATGTTTTTGGTGCCGGGACATCGAAACACCTTGACTCCATTTGTTATAGGAAATCACAAGGAGTTAAAATGGAATAAATATATTTCCACAAACTTCAATGATTCCATCAGAATCATATAAACTAAAGACTACATTTGTCGACATATATTTCTTCTCAAAATTGCTAAAACTTTTTGGGCCCTGAACCAAAATCCATGGTAGTTTGCCTCTTGTATTCATATTGGTTCACATAAAAGGAAGCAAGTAACGAAGAATAGCTCTCGCTCAGAAAACGAGTGGTATTTACCGCAGTAATACCTACTCCTCATAACCATCTTTCGTATGGAATACTAAAAAAAACTTCACATTCATAGACAAAGTCAATGAGGTGGTGAGAAAGCGAGGCTTGTAGCAAAAGGGTTCACGCAGAGACCTGACATCGATTATGATGTAACATACCCTCTTGGTATGAGTGGAATTATGTTTCGATACTAAATAGCATTGGCAATAAAAATAATAATAATATACATGCAGTTGATGAATGAAGTGGCTACATACTCATATGAGTTGCTCATTTCGGAAATCTCTATTGAAGTCCCTGAAGGGCTTATACTTCCGAATCCAAAAGCAAATCGCAACAAGTTTTGTGTAATACTTCATAAGTCACTCTATGACTTAAAATAGTCGGAAATCATATGGTACTACCGACTAAATGAGTTCCTTCTTCAAAAGGACTACTCGAATAATGATGATTATTTACATGTTTAGTAATAGAATCAATTTTATTTTATTTCATCACCTCAGTGTATATTGATGACATCATCATGAATGTCTATACAATCCCTAAACATACACAAAATCATCTTAAGACGGAAAATTTGGATTCAACCAAATTTAGCTTAAGCTTATAACTTGAGCATTCTCTCAAGAATACATATCAGTCTACATATATCCAAAGTATATATATGAGAAGTTCAATACAGATATATCATAACAATAAAGGACAGTTATGGTCATACTGCCTTGGTGGGGTACAAATCCATTTATATCTAGGGGTGATAATGAAGTGATATCAGGACCTAAGGTTCTGCATCTCACTAACACCAATTCACTCATATAATTGCAAACTACGTCAGGCCTGACACTATATTTGCTATCTTTTTTTAGAGTGCAACCCCCAACAAAGGTATATGGTCAATATAAGAAATATCAACTTATATTTCAAGCTCACAATAAATCTTGGGAAATTCCATCAGGAAAATCAAGATATGACCATGATATATGAAATGATATTGGCTCTTTATTTGATCCCAACAATGCCACATTAATGACTGAATTCATCGGAATAGTCTTCTCATGGGAGTCATCTAAATAGACTCTAATGACTACTTCCACTTATCATTCTAACATAATTGCTTTATCTAAAAGCATTGCAAAATATGCACGGCTCAGCGGAATGATAAACCACACTCAAAATCATGTGGTTGAGATTCATAACAATCAACTTGATTTTATCAAGATGCTACCACTTGTGTTACTCAATACCTACAGGTTATATGAAGAGCAGTATCATAAAGCACATTGCTCGAAGATCACTTATCCTCATGAATTATAGAAAAGTGAGGAAACAATTTGCAAAGAAAATACTGTGAAAATCCAACAGATTATTCACAATGGCATGATCATGTCAATGAAATTGGTACGAGACATCCTCAAGATTTGCAAAGTTCAGGGGGAGTAATCTCCTAAAATATAACCTGTTAACAATCATCAGATTACATATATTGTACTCTTTTTCCCTTCATGAGTTTTCCCTCATGGTTTCTCATAAAAGGTTTTTAATGAGACAATATATTGATACAAGTGTTCACATATGTCATGTCAGTTTCTCCTTATTTTTCCCATTGGGTTTTAAAGGAGCTTTCAGTGACATATCAGATCGCACTCTTTTCCTTATGAGTTTTCTCTCAAATTTTCTCATAATGGTTTTTAATGAGGCAATATCTTTTAAAGATAATATGCAATACTTTCAAGTTTTCCCCATTGGGGTTTTTAAAGGAAAATATACAAAGCATATTTATTGTTCTCTAAACTCACCAATGATTTTTCTCCTTCAAAGGTTTTTCTCATATGAGTTATCAAGAGACAATAATCATTATATGTTGCATCATTCTCTCCTTATTATTTTTCCCACTGGGTTTAAAGGAGTTTTAGCAACATATCTACACTATTCTACTCATATTTTCCCATGGGGGTTTTGGAGGAGACTTTAAAGATTATACAAGCATTTCTAAAGATGAAGATGATGAGCATTCTCAAGGGCGGCCATATATTAGGAGGAGTCTATCAAGATGATGCATATTCATCTAGTGAAGCATAGATTAGGGGGAGTGTTAAGAATTAATTAAATCCTAATAATCAATGCTTAGGTCGGTTGTTTAGTTTAGCAACCGCCAGTTACCGACTATGTAATTACCGTCTTTGTACATGGGTATAAATACCCTATTCTTCAGTCAATGCAATCACTGTTCAATCCATTCATTCCTCTCTCTCTTTTTCCTCTTTACATTGTTAAGAATTAATTAAATCCTAATAATCAATGCTTAGGTCGGTTGTTTAGTTTAGCAACCGCCAGTTACCGACTATGTAATTACCGCCTTTGTACATGGGTATAAATACCCTATTCTTCAGTCAATGCAATCAGTGTTTAATCCATTCTTTCATGCTGATTATCCATGCAAGCCAAATGTATTGGTGGATTATCAGCACCATTTGCAGATTATCCATGCACCAATTGCGTCTTCCGTGCAAGCCAAACATCAGGGATGTTGGCGTGACCAAAAAAGACCAGATTCGAAATTCTTTTGCAAACTGAGTCAATTCTTGATTAAGTTAGAAAAAAGGTCAAAACAGTAATTTCGTCCAATTGGGGATTGAGTTGCTGAGGATTTCTTTCCCTTTCTCTCTCCTTATCTTTTCGATTGACTGGACTTCCTCGTTTGCGTGGCCATGTGCATCCGGTGGAAATTTAGGCAACCGGCAGGCGTTGCTTTATTTTCTACTCCACGAGTACTTGCTCCTCTGATTGAGCACAGTAGCAGATTATTAGTGTTTCAACATTTCAACACACTCCTAACAGTGATTTCATTCCTGTTGAAATCAGTACATATATTTTAGTACCATTTTCTGTTGAGTACGGATGTATTCCAGATCTTAAGTTGATGTAATATATTTCACATTTATCACGTGTTGAGATTAATTATGTTCATTTGCAATTGAGATTTTTCATCTCTTGCAAAGATAATTTCAGTACCTCTACAGTACTGGTTTGCGATTGAGAATTTTCTTTTCTTGCAAAATAATCTCATTGTGATTGAGATTAATTTTCTCTCGCAAAATATTAATTCACTTTGCTGAATTATCTCGCAAACTTGATACAAGATCATCTCATTTAATCTGAGGTCTATACAATTCAAGTTTTTCACTTAAACATCAAGTTTGCAACATCATTACTATTCATTACAATAGTAGTGTATTTCTGTTGAGTACGATGTATTTCGGAATGTATGTATCTCCATGTTCGCTACATGTCGAGATTAATATGTCTATTTGCAATTGAGATTTTTAATTTCTTGCAAATATTGAATGCAAAATTCTAAGTGTTGTTTTTCAAATTGATGTATTGGGATCACAAGGAAGTCATATGGATCTACTGCTTACGCAGATTATCGATAACTACTGATAAAGCCCACATTTTCTCGTTTTGACATTGTGATTGATTTACAAAGTGCTCTCCCACACATTTTACTAAGTCGTGACATAAGGCATTACGAGTGAGTATCTACTAATTTCATCAGATTATACTCCCTAGTGCTGTGAGATCTACTCCATTTTGGATATTATCTTCAAGGTGTCATATTTAGCAATTTGAGATTTACACGTATGGTTTCAAGATAACTTCTTGAAATACCCATTGATTTTGCTAAGTTCATTACAACATCAACCATGATGGTTTTTAATTTACTGAATGTAAATTGATTATGTCTGGCTTACTGTAGGATCGAAAGTATGTCTAGAGGGGGGGTGATTAGACTACTTGACCAAATAAAAATCTATCCTTTTCCCAATTTTAGTCTTTGGCAGATTTTAGCTATCTTAGCACAAGTCAAGCAATCTTAACACAATTCAAGCAAGCATGCAAAGAGTCTATGAGCAGCAGAAAGTAAAGCATGCAACTTGCAAGAATGTAAAGGGAAGGGTTTGGAGAATTCAAACGCAATTGGAGACACAGATGTTTTTGTCATGGTTCCGATAGGTGGTGTTATCGTACATGCACGTTGATGGAGACTTCAACCCACGGAGGGTAACGGTTGCGCGAGTCCACGGAGGGCTCCACCCACGAAGGGTCCATGAAGAAGCAACCTTTTCTATCCCATCATGGCCATCGCCCACGAAGGACTTGCCTCACTAGCGGTAGATCTTCACGAAGTAGGTGATCTCCTTGCCCTTACAAACTCCTTGGTTCAACTCCACAATCTTTGTCGGAGGCTCCCAAGTGACACCTAGCCAATCTAGGAGACACCACGTGTGTTGATGATGAACTCCTTGCTCTTGTGCTTCAAATGATAGTCTCCCCAACACTCAACTCTCTCTCACAGGATATGAATTTGGTGGAAAGAAGATTTGAGTGGAAAGCAACTTGGGAAGGCTAGAGATCAAGATTCATATGGTAGGAATGGAATATCTTAGCCTCAACACATAAGTAGGTGGTTCTTTCTCAGGAAATGTGTATTGGAAGTGTAGGTATGTTCTGATGGCTCTCTCCATGAATGAAGAGTGGGTGGAGGGGTATATATAGCCTCCACACAAAATCTAACCGTTACACACAATTTACCAATCTCGGTGAGACCGAATTGAGAAACTCGGTCGGACCGATTTAGCAAACCTAGTGACCGTTAGGATTTTCGGTGGGTCTGAGATGCAACTCGGTAGGACCGATATGTTTAGGGTTAGGGCATAACGTAATCTCGGTGTGACCGATTACACAATCTCGGTGAGACCGATTTTGGTAATAAGCTAACCAGAGAGTTGGTCAGGTAAACTCGGTGGGACCGATCGCTCATTTCGGTGGGACCGAAATGTTACAAAAGAGAAACGTAGAGTTTACATTGCAATCTCGGTGGGACCGATCGGTCATCTCGGTAGGACCGAAACGTTACGAAGAGAAACAGAGAGATTACAACCCCATCTCGGTGTGACCGAAATCCCTATCGGTGAGACCGATTTGCCTAGGGTTTGTGGCAGTGGCTATGACATTTGAACTCAGTGGCGCCGGATAGAAAGAATCGGTGGGGCCGAGTTTGACTTTGGGTTTAGGTCATATGTGGATGTGGGAAGGTAGTTGAGGGTTTTAGAGCATATCACTAAGCACTATGAAGCAAGAACCTCATTAAACAACACCTCATCCCTCCTTGATAGTATTGGCTTTTCCTATAGACTCAATGTGATCTTGGATCACTAAAATATAAAATGTAGAGTCTTGAGCTTTGAGCTTGAGCCAATGATAATAAGAGTGAAAAGCATTGTCGCTTTGAGAAGCTTCGACAACATATAGATCAAAGCTTCGACAAATGATAATAAGAGTGAAAAGCATTGTCGCTTTGAGAAGTATGTGAAAAGCAAGAGTTCCCCCTAAATTTATGCATAGTTTATGATTTGCTTTGGACTGCAAATGCACAGAGAGTTAGGCTCATGCGTTACTCTTCCATGTCACATACATCTTGATGGAGCACTCAAAATGATAATAATTAAATACATGCACTCATCACCAAGCAAAGTGAGTGATCATATAGGGATAAAATGATAATGTCATACAACAAGCATTAAAGTAGCATATGATCAAACACATGATCATCCAAGTATCACATAGACAAAAAGTACCTCAAACAAGCAAAGCAAATAAAGTTCAACCACCAAAGCAACAGAGAATAAAAAGCAACGCTCTCTCTCGAAGCCTATGATCTATACATTTTTCTCCCCCTTTGGCAACAAGTTACCAAAAAGTTCCTAGAAAATGCATAGCACTAAATCGTCTCTCAGGCTTGGTCTCAGGTGGTGGTGTCCGGATAACTCCAAGAACGAAGGCTTCAGTCGAAGTAGATGGAGCTGATGGAGTAGGTGCTGGAGCTGGTGGCACTGAAGCTATAGCTGGTGCAGATGAAGTGGCTCTGGTGTTTAGAACAGGCACTGCAAAAGATCTATGAGCTCTAGGCACTCTGGCAAATGCATTAGTGGTTGTCTTGCCCTTCCTCTCTTGCATATCATCCTGAAGTTGCTCCACAACAGACTGGATCTCAGTTACCTTCACATCCAAGTCATAGAACTTTTACTCCACGATCCTCTCCAAGCTCTCCTGGTTTTGAGTCAGGGTGGCCAGTCCCTTCTCAATCCTCAGAGTGGAGGCAATCAAGTAGCCAAGCTGGTCTTGCTTGCTCTTCAGAAGATACTGAGATGCTTCTTCAGTAGTTGGCATCCTTGCAGCCTTTTCAGCCTTTGCCTTCTCCTTCTTTGCTTGTGTGTGCACAGAAGATGGTTCATCTTCATCCATCACCACAGCGTTGTCCTCAAATTCTGGGTAGATGGGCAGGTGCTCCTTGTCGAGCAGGTATGTGCCTGTGCCCATCTTGGAGTTAATCAGCTCCTGAATCTGTGGGGCATACCCACAACTCCTCTTCTGATCTGCAGCTGTCCTCTTGATAGTTTCAACTATAAGGCTCATGACTTTGAACTTCTGTGGGACATCAAAGATATGAAGCAAGTTTATTGCATGGACTTTGATCATCTTGTGATCACCTGACTTTGGCAAGAGAGTGTGCCTGAGGATCCAGTTGATGGTTGGCAAGCCTGACAGAAGGTAATGTACAGATCCAAACTTATGTGTCTCAAGAGCAGCATCTGGGATCTCCTTGTACTTGTGTGCCATGGAGTTGTGATCCTTCTTCTTCTTGGCATAGACATCCAAGTCATCTTCACTCTCTTCTGGAGCATTGATCAACTTAGCCCATTCTGCAACTGTTGACTGGTACCTCGTACCTTCAGACATCCAGACAATCCTTCCATCTGGGTAGAAGTGAGCTGTGGAGTAGAACTGCATGATAAGCTCATCATTCCATTTTGTGAGCTTCTGAGCCACAAACTCATCAACTCCACGAGCCTTGAAATTGTCATATACACCTGGATAGTGATCCTCATTTTCCTTGATGTAGTCCCAGTCGACCCATCTCATGTCACACACTATTGGTTTCTTGTCAAGCAAGATGGTCTCATAGAAGTCCTGCTGTTCCTTTGTATGGAACCTGTAGTCCACAACAGTCCTTCTCTTGGTGGCATATGGATCAGACTCTCTCCATAGCCTCAATCCTGAGTCCTTCCTGATCTTCATGTTCTAAGCTACTGGATGAGCATCATTATGATCTGGAATTTTTGGCTTCAACTTCCTCAAGACATGTGACTCATCATCTTCTTCTTCCATTTCAGCTTCAGGCACTGGGGCCTTATTCTTCTCCTCAGCAGGGATGCTCCTGGTGCTCCTCTTTGGTTTTGGCTTTGGAGCTGGAGCAGCAGCCTTTGGAGCAGTCTTAGGCTTAGATGGAATAACCCCTGCCCTGATGGCATCACCCATAAGCTTTTGAGCTTTGGGTGCTGGTGCAGCATCTTCTTCCTCTTCCTCTTCAGAATCTCTCATGATTGAGGATCTCCCAAGCACTCTAGCAGTGGTCTTCTTGATCCTCTCTTTCCTCTTCTTCTCTGCCACAACCCGCTCTTTGGGTGCAGATCCCAAAGTCTCTTGAGTAGATGCTCTGGCCTTAGACATTGGAATTCTCTTGGCAGGAACCTTTTGCTTCATGCCTGGCTTGGTGGCAGCAGCTGTGCCATATTCCTTCTTTAGGACTTTTCTCTTTGAGGTGGTTTCTTCTTCCTCAGCCACATAGTCCTCATCCTCTGACTCTGAAGTTCTTTTCTTGCTGGCCCTGGTGGCAGCCTTTGGCAGATTGCTTGGTGTGCTCCTGCTGCCATCATCTGAGCTGCTAGAGGGACTAGTGCCCTCACTCAAGTGAACCTGCTCCTCTGACTTGTTTTGGCTGTCACTCTGATCAGACATATTGCAAACACTGACAGCTGACCCCGTGAATAGATTATAGATGAGATAGAGTGGATGAGCATCACAAAATGCAGAGGTTTTTGCAAAAGAATGAATCAAAAACTTAGTTTTAGTTTTCCACAGAAAGCATTTCGGATCAACCGATTTGTAAACTCGGTGATACCGAAGCAGCTGTTGGAACCTAAACTAGTGAACTCGGTCAGACCGAGTCACAGTTCGGTGGCACCGAGACTGCTAGGGTTTCACAAAGTCCTAAACTCGGTCACACCGATTTGCAATTCTCGGCCAGACCGAGAATCACATGTGCAATGGCCTTAGCCGAATCGGTGGTACCGAATTCCACAACTCGGTGGGTCCAAGATGGTTTCGGCGGAAACCTAACCCTAAATTCTCAAATCATCTCTAATCTACAGAGTGTTTTGACTGGATAGAATGATCTCAATCGTGGCAAGATACATGGCGAACACAATGTGCTAGGAATCAGATAAGGATAGCACAATGATCGAGTTCATACCCTAGTTCAGCAATGAACTCGCAACGGCGGCAACGGCGGGGTTGATTCCCGTTGACGGCGGCGGAGACCAGCGGCAGGAGGCGGCTGGCGATGAGGAGGACGATCTGGAGACCCTGGAGGCAGAGTGGGCTAAGGGCGGGTCGAGGAGGTTCGAAAAGTTTTCCAAAATTTGACCCATGGATATATATAGCCCGACCCTGTCGGTGTGACCGAGTGGAACAACTCGGTGGCACTGAGATGCATAACTGCAAGCAGTTACTGCAACTCAGTGTGACCGAAAAGTTCAAATCGGTTGCACCAAGATTGAAAACCTAGATCGACTTAGTGATCTTGGTATGACCGAAATGGATGAATCGGTCAGACCGAAATGCACCAAGAAGTTTTGGAAGTTTAAGTCTATGACGAATCGGGGACTCCGAGTGCTCCTCACACAGAGTGGTTCGAATCTGACTTGATCAAATTTTGTGATGCAGCATGAATAGAGTTTGAGATGAGAAAAGCATAGATAGCTAGAGAAGGTTCTTAGGCATTCTTGTCCATCCACTTGGCCAAAAGAAAAGGAGACCAATCAATCAAAACAACAAGTGGATGTCCTCGAATGAGTAAATTATGCAACCAACATGCTCACACAATAAAATGACAAATGAAATATGTGGCAAAGCATGCACAAACAATTCTAGCATCTATCAAGCAATTGGCGATGACTAGGTCATATATATATGAGTATATTGACTTAGGAGACAAATGAGAACATTTGATCATAGGTCATACTCATCGTTTAAGCACAAGTGGGTTTACCACTTTTACATAAAGCGTTGTTGTGTTCACACCATTAGAGTTTCTTTAACTCAATTGTTAGAGTAAAGCTCCCCCTAGATGTGAGATCCCCCCTAAGAGGGATGAACTAACCTTGGGTTTTGTCGATGATGACTTCATGTAGGTGTTGAAGATGTGGATGCTCTATGTTGATGTAGATCATTTGGATCTATCCCTTGGAGTGAGTTGCACTTTCAATACCTACACGGGTTAGTCCCACAAGGAACAAACAAGGATATTCATAGACATAGAGTGATGCACACACAAGATGATGTCTATGAAAGCTTTAGGTTACCTTGTCCCTTGTCTTACCAACAAGAGGGCTTGAACTAGTGCAAGATGTGGAAGTTGATTGCACCTGTTCATGCCAAAATGATAAGAGTGAAGTATGTTGGCGGAGTCACCCTCAAGAACTCTCTAGTTCTTCTTCTTCGGGATCCACACCATCTTGATGGGAATCCTCGGAGTTGTAGTTGTACTCGATGAAGTGGAACTTGATGTAGTCTTGGGTACCCACTTGACCAAGGCCTTAGGAGCTTCTTCAAATGCATCAATTTCCTCTTGAAGCTTGTCCTTGCCTTTTTGCTTGTGGTCTTGTGGTGGAAGATCATCTTGAGCTTGTGTCCTTTTGGAGGAAGTAGGATCATACTTCTCTTGTTGAGGAACAAACTTCTTCTTGGGGTATTGATCTTCTTCCCACTCAACTCCATTGGCATTGAACTTTCGTTCAAAACCAACACCTTGATTCTTCCGGTGCCTTCCTTGCTTGCATACAATTTCCTCGAATTGCTTACTCCCGACAAGGTTCTTGTAAACACCTTTCTCTATAATTCCCTTCAATAAGCTATTTTCTTGCTCAAGTGTAACTTGGCTAAGAGAATCATTAGTGGAATCAAGAGAACTACTAGAAGCAACAACATTGGATTTAGCATGAT